>NC_044563.1:83247611-83534348 GCF_007565055.1 Rhinopithecus roxellana
CATAGCGCAATGAACCTTACGGTGACAAAGGAAATATCCACAGATGAAAACTAGAAAGAAACTTTCTTGGTAACTTCTTGGTGATGTGTGAATTCATCTCACAGAGTTACATTTATGTTTCGTGGAGCAGTCCATTAACACTGTGTTTGGGGAACCTGAGAAGGGCTTCCTTGGATCGCATTGAGGCCTATGTTGATCAAGGAAATTTCATCCGTTCAAAAGGTGAAAGAAGCTTTCTGAGAAACTTCTTTCTGATCTGTGAATTTATCTCACAGAGTTACAACCAATGCCTCAAGAAGCAGTTTGCTAACACTCTTTTCGTGGAATCTGGAAAGTGATATTTGGTAGCCCATAGGGGCCCAAGGTGAAAAAGGAAATGTCCTCACATAATAACTACAGAGAAACTTTCTGAGAGATTGCTTTCTGATGTGTGACTTCATCACACAGAGTTCCACCCTTCCCTTCTTGGAACAGTGTGCTAACACTATTGTTGTGGATTCTACAAAGGTATATTTGGAAGCTCATTGAGGGTTAGGGTGAAAAAGGCATTATCCTCTCATCATAACTAAAGAGAAGCTTTCTGAGAAACTGCATTGCCATGTGTGAAGGCAACTCACAGATTTACACGTTTCTCTTCAGGGATCATTTTGTTAACACAGTTTTCTGGAAATCTGCTATTTGGTATTTCATAGCGCAATGAACCGTATGGTGACAAAGGAATATCCACAGATGAAAACTGGAAAGAAGCTTTCTTAGAAATTTCTTGGTGACGTGTGAATTCATCTCACAGACTTACACTTATGTTCCATGGAGCAGTCCATTAACACTGTCTTTGGGGATCCTTAGAAGGGCTTCCTTTGATCGCATTGAGGCCTACGCTGATAAAGGAAATTTCATCCGTTCAAAACGTGAAAGAAGCTTTCTGAGAAACTTATTTCTGATCTGTGAGTTCATCTCACAGACTTCTAACTTAGACTTCAGGAAGCAGTTAGCTAATACTCTTTTCGTGGAATCTGGGAAGTGATATTTGGTAACCCATAGGGGCCCATGGTGAAAAAGGAAATATCCTCACATAATAACTACAGAGAATTTTTCTGAGAGATTGCTTTCTGATGTGTGACTTCATCACACAGAGTTCCACCCTTCCCTTCTTGGAACAGTTTGCTAACACTGTTGTGGATTCTGCAGAGGTATATTTGGAAGCTCATTGAGGGCTAGGGGGAAAAGGAATTATCCTCTCATAATAACTAAAGAGAAGCTTTCTGAGAAACTGCATTTCCATGTGTGAATGCAACTCACAGAGTTACACGTTTCTCTTCAGTGATCAGTTTTTAAAACTGTTTTCTGGAAATCTGCAATTTGGTATTTCATAGCGCAGTGAACCTTACGGTGAGAAAGGAAATATCAACACATGCAAACTAGAAAGAAGCTTTCTTAGAAACTTCTTGGTGATGTGTGAATTCATCTCACAGAGTTACACTTATGTTTCGTGGAGCAGTCCATTAACGCTGTCTTTGAGGAAGCTGAGAAGGGCTTCCTTGGATCGCATTGAGGCCTACGCTGATAAAGAAAATTTCATCCGTTCAAAACGTGAAAGAAGTTTTCTGAGAAACTTCTTTCTGATCTGTGAATTCCTCTCACAGACTTATAACATAGAATTCAACAAGCAGTTCGCTAACACTCATTTCGTGGAATCTGGAAAGTGATATTTAGTATCCCATAGGGGCCCATGGTGAAAAAGGAAATGTCCTCACACAATAAATACAGAGAAACTTTCTGAGAGATTGCTTTCTGATGTGTGACTTCATCACACAGGGTTCCACCCTTCCCTTCTTGGAACAGTTTGCTAACACTGTTGTTGTGGATTCTGCAGAGGTATATTTGGAAGCTCATTGTGGGCTAGGGTGAAAAAGGAATTATCCTCTCATCATAACTAAAGAGAAGCATTCTGGGAAACTGCATTGCCACATGTGAATGCAATTCACAGAGTTACACGTTTCTCTTCAGTGATCAGTTTGTTAACACAGTTTTCTGGAAATCTGCAATTTGGTATTTCATAGCGCAATGAACCTTACGGTGACAAAGGAAATATCCACAGATGAGAACTAGAAAGAAGCTTTCTTGGAAACATCTTGGTGATGTGTGAATTCATCTCACAGACTTACACTTCTGTTCCATGGAGCAGTCCATTAACACTGTTTTTGGGGAACCTGAGAAGGACTTCCTTGGATAGCATTGAGGCCTACGCTGATAAAGGAAATTTCATCCGTTCAAAACGTGAAAGAAGCTTTCTGAGAAACTTATTTCTGATCTGTGAGTTCATCTCACAGACTTATAACTTAGACTTCAGGAAGCAGTTTGCTAATACTCTTTTCGTGGAATCTGGGAAGTGATATTTGGTAGCCCATAGGGGCCCATGGTGAAAAAGGAAATGTCCTCACATAATAACTACAGAGAATTTTTCTGAGAGATTGCTTTCTGATGTGTGACTTCATCACACAGAGTTCCACCCTTCCCTTCTTGGAACAGTTTGCTAACACTGTTGTTGTGGATTCTGCAAAGGTATATTTGGAAGCTCATTGAGGGCTAGGGTGAAAAAGGAATAATCCTCTCATAATAACTAAAGAGAAGCATTCTGAGAAGCTGCATTGCAATGTGTGAATGCAACTCACAGAGTTACACGTTTCTCTTCAGTGATCAGTTTGTTAAAACTGTTTTCTGGAAATCTGCAACTTGGTATTTCATAGCGCAGTGAACCTTACGGTGACAAAGGAAATATCCACACATGAAAACTAGAAAGAAGCTTTCTTAGAACCTTCTTGGTGATGTGTGAATTCATCTCACAGCGTTACTCTTATGTTTCGTAGAGAGTCCATTAACACTGTATTTGGGGAACCTGAGAAGGGCTTCCTTGGATCGCATTGAGGCCTAGGCTGATCAAGGAAATTTCATCCGTTCAAAACGTGAAAGAAGCTTTCTGAGAAACTTCTTTCTGATCTGTGAATTCATCTCACAGAGTTACAACCTATGCCTCAAGAAGCAGTTTGCTAACACTCTTTTCGTGGAATCTGGAAAGTGATATTTGGTAGCCCATAGGGGCCCATGGTGAAAAAAGAAATGTCCTCACATAATAAGTACAGAGAAACTTTCTGAGAGATTGCTTTCTGATGTGTGACTTCATCACACAGAGTTCCACACTTCCCCTCTTGGAACAGTTTGCTAACACTGTTGTCGTGGATTCTGCAAAGGTATATTTGGGAGCTCATTGCGAGCTAGGGTGAAAAAGTAATTATCCTCACATAATAACTAAAGAAAGCTTTCTGAGAAACTGCATTGCCATGTGTGAATGCATCTCACAGAGATACACGTTTCTCTTCAGTGATCAGTTTGTTAACACAGTTATCTGGAAATGTGTAATTTGGTATTTCATAGCGCAATGAACCTTACGGTGACAGAGGAAATATCCACAGATGAAAACCAGAAAGAAGCTTACTTAGAAACGTCTTGTTGATGTGTGAATTCATCTCATAGAGTTACACTTATGTTTCGTGGAGCAGTCCATTAACACTGTCTTTGAGGAAGCTGAGAAGGGCTTCCTTGGATCGCATTGAGGCCTACGCTGATCAAGGAAATTTCATCCGTTCAAAACGTGAAAGAAGCTTTCTGAGAAACTTCTTGCTGATATGTGAATTCATCTCACAGAGTTACAACCTATGCCTCAAGAAGGAGTTTGCTAACACTCTTTTCGTGGATTCTGGAAAGTGATATTTGGTAGCCCTTAGGGGTCCATGGTGAAAAAGGAAATGTCCTCACATAATAACTACAGAGAAACTTTCTGAGAGATTGCTTTCTGATGTGTGACTTCATCACACAGAGTTCCACCCTTCCCTTCTTGGAACAGTTTGCTAACACTGTTGTCGTGGATTCTGCAAAGGTATATTTGGAAGCTCATTGAGGGCTAGGGTGAAAAAGGAATTATCCTCACATAATAACTAAAGAGAAGCTTTATGAGAAACTGCATTGTCATGTTTGAATGCAAATCACAGAGTTACACGTGTCTCTTCAGTGATCAGATTGGTAACACAGTTTTCTGGAAATCTGCAAGTTGGTATTTCATAGCGCAATGAACCTTACGGTGACAAAGGAATTATCCGCAGATGAAAACTAGAAAGAAACTTTCTTGGAAACTTCTTGGTGATGTGTGAATTCATCTCACAGAGTTACACTTATGTTTCGTGGAGCAGTCCATTAACACTGTCTTTGGGGAACCTGAGAAGGGCTTCCTTGGATCGCATTGAGGCCTATGCTGATCAAGGAAATTTCATCCGTTCAAAACGTGAAAGAAGCTTTATGAGAAACTTCTTTCTGATCTATGAATTTATCTCACAGAGTTACAACCTATGCCTCAAGAAGCAGTTTGCTAACACTCTTTTCGTGGAATCTGGAAAGTAATATTTGGTAGCCCATAGGGGCCCATGGTGAAAAAGGAATTGTCCTCACATAATAAATACAGAGAAACTTTCTGAGAGATTGCTTTCTGATGTGTGACTTCATCACACAGAGTTCCACCCTTCCCTTCTTCGAACAGTTTGCTAACACTGTAGTTGTGGATTCTGCAAAGTTATATATGGAAGCTCATTGAGGTCTAGGGTGAAAAAGGAATTTTCCTCTCATAATAACTAAAGAGAAGCTTTCTGAGAAACTGCATTGCCATGTGTGAATGCAACTCACAGAGTTACACATTTCTCTTCAGTGATCAGTTTGTTAACACAGTTTTCTGGAAATCTGCAATTTGGTATTTCATAGCGCAATGAACCTTACGGTGACAAAGGAAATATCCACAGATGAAAACTAGAAAGAAGCTTTCTTAGAAACTTCTTGGTGATGTGTGAATTCATCTCACAGAGTTACACTTATGTTTCGTGGAGCAGTCTATTAACACTGTCTTTGGGGAACCTGAGAAGGGCTTCCTTGGATCGCATTGAGGCCTACGCTGATCAAGGAAATTTCATCCGTTCAAAACGTGAAAGAAGCCTTCTGAATATCTTCTTTCTGATCTGTGAGTTCATCTCACTGACTTATAACTTAGACTTCAGGAAGCAGTTTGCTAACACTCTTTTCGTGGTCTGGGAAGTGATATTTGGTAGCCCATAGGGGCCCATGGTGAAAAAGGAAATGTCCTCACATAATAACTACAGAGAAACTTTCTGAGAGATTGCTTTCTGATGTGTGACTTCATCACACAGAGTTCCACCCATCCCTTCGTGGAACAGTTTGCTAACACTATTGTTGTGGATTCTGCAAAGGTATATTTGGGAGCTCTTTGAGGGCTATGGTGAAAAAGGAATTATCCTCTCATCATAACTAAAGAGATGCTTTCTGAGAAACTGCATTGCCATATGTGAATGCAACTCATAGAGTTACACGTTTCTCTTCAGTGATCAGTTTGTTAACACAGTTTTCTGGAAATCTGCAATTTGGTATTTCATAGCACAATGAATCTTACGGTGACAAAGGAAATATCCACAGATGAGAACTAGAAAGAAGCTTTCTTGGAAACTTCTTGGTGATGTGTGAATTCATCTCACAGACTTACACTTATGTTCCCTGGAGCAGTCCATTAACACTGTCTTTGGGGAACCTGAGAAGGACTTCCTTGGATCGCCTTGAGGCCTACGCTGAAAAGGAAATTTCATCCGTTCAAACGTGAAAGAAGTTTTCTGAGAAACTTCTTTCTGATCTGTGAATTCATCTCACAGACTTATAACTTAGAATTCAACAAGCAGTTCGCTAACACTCTTTTCGTGGAATCTGGAAAGTGATATTTAGTATCCCATACGGGCCCATGGTGAAAAAGGAAATGTCCTCACATAATAAATACAGAGAAAGTTTCTGAGAGATTGCTTTCTGATGTGTGACTTCATCACACAGAGTTCCACCCTTCCCTTCTTGGAACAGTTTGCTAACACTGTTGTTGTGGATTCTGCAAAGTTATATTTGGAAGCTCACTGAGGTCTAGGGTGAAAAAGGAATTTTCCTCTCGTAATAACTACAGAGAAGCTTTCTGAGACTGCATTGCCATGTGTGAATGCAACTCACAGAGATACACGTTTCTCTTCAGTGATCAGTTTGTTAACACAGTTTTCTGGAAATCTGCAATTTGGTATTTCATAGCGCAATGAACCTTACGGTGACAAAGGAAATATCCACAGATGAAAACTAGAAAGAAGCTTTCTTAGAAATTTCTTGGTGATGTGTGAATTCATCTCACAGAGTTACACTTATGTTTCGTGGAGCAGTCCATTAACACTGTCATTCGGGAACCTGAGAAGGGCTTCCGTGGATCGCATTGAGGCCTGCGCTGATAAAGGAAATTGCATCCGTTCAAAACGTGAAAGGAGCTTTCTGAGAAACTTCTTTCTGATCTGTGAATTCATCTCACAGAGTTACAAACTATGCCTCAAGAAGCAGTTTGCTAACACTCTTTTCGTGGAATATGGAAAGTGATATTTGGTAGCCTATAGGGGCCCATGGTGAAAAAGAAAATGTCCTCACATAATAACTACAGAGAAACTTTCTGAGAGATTGCTTTCTGATGTGTGACTTCATCACAGAGAGTTCCACCCTTCCCTTCTTGGAACAGTTTGCTAACACTGTTGTCGTTGATTCTGCAAAGGTATATTTGGGAGCTCATTGAGGGCTAGGGTGAAAAAGGAATTATCCTCACATAATAAATAAAGGAGCTTTCTGAGAAACTGCTTTGCCATGTGTGAATGCAACTCACATGGTTACACGTTTCTCTTCAGTGATCAGTTTGTTAACACAGTTTTCTGGAAATCTGCAATTTGGTATTTCATAGCGCAATGAACCTTAGAGTGACAAAGGAAATATCCATAGATGAAAACTAGAAGGAAGCGTTCTTAGAAACTTCTTGGTGATGTGTGAATTCATCTCACAGAGTTACCGTTATGTTTCGTGGAGCAGTCCATTAACAGTGTCTTTGAGGAAGCTGAGAAGGGATTCCTTGGATCGCATTGAGGCCTACGCTGATAAAGGAAATTTCATCAGTTCAAAACGTGAAAGAAGCTTTCTGAGAAACTTCTTTCTGATCTGTGAGTTAATCTCACAGAATTATATCTTACACTTCAGTAAGCAGTTTGCTAACACTCTTTTCGTGGAATCTGGAAAGTGATATTTGGTAATCAATAGGGTCCCATGGTGAGAAAGGAAATGTCCTCACATAATAACTACAGAGAAATTTTTGGAGAGATTGCTTTCTGATGTGTGACTTCATCACACAGAGTTCCACCCTTCCTTTGGGAACAGTTTGCTAACACTGTTGTTGTGGATTCTGCAAAGGTATATTTGGAAGCTCTTTGAGGGTTAGTGTGAAAAAGGAATTATCCTCTCATAATAACTAAAGAGAAGTTTTCTGAGAAACTGCATTGCCATGTGGAACTGCAAGTCACAGAATTACACGATTCTCTTCAGTGATCAGTTTGTTAACACAGTTTTCTGGAAATCTGCAATTTGGTATTTCATAGCACAATGAACCTTACGGTGACAAAGGAAATATCCACAGATGAAAACTAGAAACAAGCTTTCTTAGAAACTTCTTCTTGATGTGTGAATTCATCCCACAGAGTTACCCTTATGTTTCGGGGAGCTGTCCATTAACAGTGTCTTTGAGGAAGCTGTGAAGGGATTCCTTGGATCGCATTGAGGCCTACGCTGATAAAGGAAATTTCATCCGTTCAAAACGTGAAAGAAGCTTTCTGAGAAACTTCTTTCTGATCTGTGAGTTCGTCTCACAGACTTATAACTTAGACTTCAGGAAGCAGTTTGCTAACACTATTTCGTGGAATCTGGAAAGTGATATTTAGTAGCCCATAGGGGCCCATGGTGAAAAAGGAAATGTCCTCACATAATAACTACAGAGAAACTTTCTGAGAGATTGCTTTCTGAAGTGTGACTTCATCACACAGAGTTCCACACTTCCCTTCTTGGAACACTTTGCTAACACTGTTGTTGTGGATTCCGCAAAGGTATATTTGGAAGCTCATTGAGGCCTAGGGTGAAAAAGGAATTATCCTCTCATAATAAGTAAAGAAAAGCTTTCTGAGAAACTGCATTGCCAAGTGTGAATGCAACTCAAAGAGTTACACGTTTCTCTTCCGTGATCAGTTTGTTAACACTGTTTTCTGGAAATCTGCAATTTGGTATTTCATAGCGCAGTGAACCTTACGGTGACAAAGGAAATATCCACACATGAAAACTAGAAAGAAGCTTTCTTAGAAACTTCTTGGTGATGTGTGAATTCATCTCACAGTGTTACACTTATCTTTCGTGGAGCAGTCCATTAAAACTGTCTTTGAGGAAGCTGAGAAGGGCTTCCTTGGATCGCATTGTGGCCTAGGCAGATAAAGGAATTTTCATCCGTTCAAAACGTGAAGGAAGCTTTCTGAGAAATTTCTTTCGGATCTGTGAATTCATCTCACAGATTTACAACCTATGCCTCAAGAAGCAGTTTGCTAACACTCTTTTCGGGGAATCTGGAAAGTGATGTTTGGTAGCCCATAGTGGCCCATGGTGAAAAAGGAAATGTCCTCACATAATAACTACAGAGAAATTTTCTGAGAGATTGCTTCCTGATGTGTGACTTCATCACACAGAGTTCCACCCTTCCCTTCTTGGAACAGCTTCCTAACACTGTTGTCGTGGATTCTGCAAAGGTATATTTGGGAGCTCATTGAGGGCTAGGGTGAAAAAGGAATTATCCTCACATAATAACTAAAGGGAAGCTTTCTGAGAAACTGCATTGCCATGTGTGAATGCAACTCACAGAGTTACACATTTCTCGTCAGTGATCAGTTTGTTAACACAGTTTTCTGGAAATCTGCAATTTGGTATTTCATAGCGCAATGAACCTTACGGTGGCAAAGGAAATATCCACAGAGGAAAACCAGAAAGAAGCTTTCCCAGAAACTTCTTGGTGATGTGTGAATTCATCTCACAGAGTTACACTTATGTTTCGTGGGGTTGTCCTTTAACACTGTCTTTGAGGAAGCTGAGAAGGGCTTCCTTGGATCGCATTGAGTCCTACGCTGATAAAGGAAATTTCTTTCGTTCAGAACGTGAAAGAAGCTTTCTGAGAAACTTCTTTCTGATCTGTGAGTTCATCTCACAGACTTATAACTTAGACTTCAGGAAGCAGTTTGCTAACACTCTCTTCGTGGAATCTGGAAAGTGATATTTGGTAGTCCACAGGGGCCCATGGTGAAAAAGGAAATGTCCTCACATAAGAACTACAGAGAAACTTTCTGAGAGATTGCTTTCTGATGTGTGACTTCATCACACAGAGTTCCAACGTTCCCTTCTTGGAACAGTGTGCTAACACTGTTGTTGTGGATTCTGCAAAGGTATATTTGGAAACTCATTGAGGGCTAGGGTGAAAAAGGAACTATCCTCTCATAATTACGAAAGAGAAGCTTTCTGAGAAACTGCATTGCCATGTGTGAACCCAACTCGCAGAGATACACGTTTCTCTTCAGTGATCAGTTTTGTTAACACAGTTTTCTGGAAATCTGCAATTTGGTATTTCATAGCGCAATGGACCTTACGGTGAGAAAGGAAACATCCACAGATGAAAAGAAGAAAGAAGCTTTCTTAGAAACTTCTTGGTGATGTGTGAATTCATCTCACAGACTTACACTTATGTTCCATGGAGCAGTCCATTAACACTGTCTTTGGGGAACCTGAGAAGGACTTCCTCGATCACCCTGAGGCCTACGCTGATAAAGGAAATTTCATCCGTTCAAAACGTGAAAGAAGTTTTCTGAGGAACTTCTTTCTGATCTGTGAATTCATCTCACAGACTTATAACTTAGAATTCAACAAGCAGTTCGCTAACACTCTTTTCGTGGAATCTGGAAAGTGATATTTAGTATCCCATACGGGCCCATGGTGAAAAAGGAAATGTCCTCACACAATAACTACAGAGAAACTTTCTGAGAGATTGCTTTCTGATGTGTGACTTCATCACACAGAGTTCCACCCTTCCCTTCTTGGAACAGTTTGCTAACACTGTTGTTGTGGATTCTGCAAAGGTATATTTGGAAGCTCATTGAGGGCTAGGGTGAAAAAGGAATTATCCTCTCATAATAACTAAAGAGAAGCTTTCTGAGAAACTGCATTACCATGTGTGAATGCAACTCACAGAGTTACACGTTTCTCTTCAGTGATCACTTTGTTAACACAGTTTTCTGGAAATCTGCAATTTGGTATTTCATAGCGCAGTGAACATTACGGTGACAAAGGAAATATCCACAGATGAAAACTAGAAAGAAGCTTTTTTAGAAACTTCTTGGTGATGTGTGAATTCATCTCACAGAGTTACACTTATGTTTCATGGAGCAGTCCATTAACACTGTCTTTGAGGAAGCTGAGAAGGGCTTTCTTGGATCGCATTGAGGCCTACGCTGATAATGTAAATTTCATCCGTTCAAAACGTGAAAGAAGTTTTCTGAGAAGCTTCTTTCTGATCTGTGAATTCATCTCACAGACTTATAACTTAGAATTCAACAAGCAGTTCTCTAACACTCTTTTCGTGGAATCTGGAAAGTGATATTTAGTATCCCATAGGGGCCCATGGTGAAGAAGGAAATGTCCTCACACAATAACTACAGAGAAACTTTCTGAGAGATTGCTTTCTGATGTGTGACTTCATCACACAGGGTTCCACCCTTCCCTTCTTGGAACAGTTTGCTAACACTGTTGTTGTGGATTCCGCAAAGGTATATTTGGAAGTTCATTGTGGGCTAGGGTGAAAAAGGAATTATCCTCTCATCATAACTAAAGAGAAGCTTTCTGGGAAACTGCATTGCCATATGTGAATGCAACTCACAGAGTTACACGTTTCTCTTCAGTGATCAGTTTGTTAACACAGTTTTCTGGAAATCTGCAATTTGGTATTTCATAGCGCAATGAACCTTACGGTGACAAAGGAAATATCCACAGATGAGAACTAGAAAGTAGCTTTCTTAGAGACTTCCTGGTGATGTGTGAATTCATCTCACAGAGTTACACTTATGTTTCGTGGAGCAGTCCATTAACACTGTCTTTGAGGAAGCTGAGAAGCGCTTCCTTGGATCTCATAGAGGCCTACGCTGATCAAGGAAATTTCATCCGTTCAAAACGTGAAAGAAGCTTTCTGAGAAACTTCTTTCTGATCTGTGAGTTCATCTCACAGACTTGTAACTTAGACTTCAGGAAGCAGTTTGCTATCACTCTTTTCGTGGAATCTGGAAAGTGATATTTGGTAGCCCATAGGGACCCATGGTGAAAAAGGAAATGTCCTCACATAATAACTACAGAGAAACTTTCTGAGAGATTGCTTTCTGATGTGTGACTTCATCACACAGAGTTCCACCCTTCCCTTCTTGGAACAGTTTGCTAACACTCTTCTCGTGGATTCTGCAAAGGTACATTTGGGAGCTCATTGAGGGCTAGGGTGAAAAAGGAATTATCCTCTCATAATAAGTAAAGAGAAGCTTTCTGAGAAACTGCATTGCCGTGTGTGAATGCAACTCACAGAGTTACACGTTTCTCTTCAGTGATCAGTTTGTTAACACAGTTTTCTGGAAATCTGCAGTTTGGTATTTCATAGCGCAATGAACCTTACGGTGACAAAGGAATTATCCACAGATGAAAACTAGAAAGACGCTTTCTTAGAAACTTCTTGGTGATGTGTGAATTCATCTCACAAAGGTACACTTATGTTTCGTGGAGCAGTCCATTAACACTGTCTTTGGGGAACCTGAGAAGGTTTTCCTTTGATCGCATTGAGGTCTACGTTGATAAAGGAAATTTCATCCGTTCAAACGTGAAAGAAGCTTTCTGAGAAACTTCTTTCTGATCTGTGAATTCATCTCACAGAGTTACAACCTATGCCTCAAGAAGCAGTTTGCTAATACTCTTTTCGTGGAATCTGGAAAGTGATATTTGGTAGCCCATAGGGGCCCATAGTGAAAAAGGAAATGTCCTCACATAAGAACTACAGAGAAACGTTCTGAGAGATTGATTTCTGATGTGTGACTTCATCACACAGAGTTCCACACTTCCCTTCTTGGAACAGTTTACTAACACTGTTGTCGTGGATTCTGCAAAGGTATAATTGGGAGCTCATTGAAAGCTAGGGTGAAAAAGGAATTATCCTCACATAATAACTAAAGAGAAGCTTTCTGAGGAACTGCATTGCCATGTGTGAATGCAACTCACATAGTTACACGTTTCTCTTCCGTGATCAGTTTGTTAACACAGTTTTCGGGAAATCTGTAATTTGGTATATCATAGCGCAATGAACCTTACGGTGACAAAGGAAATATAAACAGATGAAAACTAGAAAGAAGCTTTCTTAGAAACTTCTTGGTGATGTGTGAATTCATCTCACAGAGTTACACTTATGTTTCATGGAGCAGTCCATTAACACTGTCTTTGAGGAAGCTGAGAAGGGCATTCTTGGATCGCATTGAGGCCTACGCTGATAAAGGAAATTTCATCTGTTCAAAACGTGAAAGAAGCTTTCTGAGAAACTTCTATCTCATCTGAGAGTTCATCTCACAGACTTTCATCTCACAGAGTTACAACTTATTCCTCGAGAAGCAGTTTGCTAACACTTTTTTCCTGGAATCTGGAAAGTGATATTTGGTAGCCCATAGGGGCCCATGGTGAAAAAGGAAATGTCCTCACATATTAACTACAGAGAAACTTTCTGAGAGATTGCTTTCTGATGTGTGACTTCATCACACAGAGTTCCACCCTTCCCTACTTGGAACAGTTTGCTAACACTGTTGTCGTGGATTCTGCAAAGGTATATTTGGGAGCTTATTGAGGGCTAGGGTGAAAAAGGAATAATCCTCTCATAATAACTAAAAGGAAGCCTTCTGAGAAACTGCATTGCCATGTGTGAATGCAACTCACAGAGTTAAACGTTTCTCTTCAGTGATCATTTTGCTAACACAGTTTTCTGGAAATCTGCAATTTGGTATTTCATAGCGCAATGAACCTTACGGTGACAAAGGAAATAGCCACAGATGAAAACTAGAAAGAAGCTCTCTTAGAAACTTCTTGGTGATGTGTGAATTCATCTCACAGTGTTACACTTATGTTTCGTGGAGCAGTCCATTAACACTGTGTTTGCGGAAGCTGAGAAGGGCTTCCTTGCATCGCATTGAGTCCGACGCTGATAAAGGAAATTTCATCCGTTCAGAACGTGAAAGACGCTATCTGAGAAACTTCTTTCTGATCTGTGAGTTCATCTCACAAACATATAACTTAGACTCCAGGGAGCAGTTTGCTAACACTCTTTTCGTGGAATCTGGAAAGTGATATTTTGTAGTCCATAGGGACCCATGGTGAAGACGAAATGCCCTCATATAATACCTAGAGAGAAACTTTCTGAGAAATTGCTTTCTGATGTGTGACTTCATCACACAGAGTTCCACCCATCCTTTCTTGGAACAGTTTGATAACATTCTTGTCGTGGATTCTGCAAAGGTATATTTGGGAGCTCTTTGAGGGCTAGGGTGAAAAAGGAACTATCCTCTCACAATAAATAAAGAGAAGCTTTCTGAGAAACTGCACTGTCATGTGTGAATGCAACTCACAGAGTTACACGTTTCTCCTCAGTGATCAGTTTGTTAACACAGTTTTCTGGAAATCTGCAATTTGGTATTTCATAGTGCAATGAAACTTGTGGTGACAAAGGAAATATCCACAGATGAAAACTAGAAAGAAGCTTTGTTAGAAACTTCTTGGTGATGTGTGAATTCATCTCACCGAGTTACAGTTATGTTTCGTGGAGCAGTCCATTAACATTGTCTTTGAGGAAGCTGAGAAGGGCTTCCTTGGATCGCATTGAGGCCTACGCTGATAAAGGAAATTTCATCCCTTCAATATGTGAAAGAAGCTTTCTGAGAAACTTCTTTCTGATCTGTGAGTTCATGTCACAAACTTGTAACTTAGACTTCAGGAAGCCGTTTGCTAACACTCTTTTCGTGGAATCTGGAAAGTGATATTTGGTAGCCCATAGGGGCCCATGGTGAAAAAGGAAATGTCCTCACATAATAACTACAGAGAAACTTTCTGAGAGATTGCATTCTGATGTGTGACTTCATCACACAGAGTTCCACACTTCCCTTCTTGGAACAGTTTGCTAACACTGTTGTCGTGGATTCTGCAAAGGTATATGTGGGAGCTCATGGAGGGGTAGGGTGAAAAAGGAATTATCCTCACATAATAACTAAAGAGAAGCTTTCGGAGAAACTGCATTGCCATGTGTGAATGCAACTCGCAGAGTTACACGTTTCTCTTCAGTGATCAGTTTTTTAACACAGTTTTCTGGAAACCTGCATTTTGGTATTTCATAGCGCAATGAACCTTACGGTGAAAAAGGAAATATCCACAGATGAAAACTAGAAAGAAGCTTTCTCAGAAACATCTTGGTGATGTGTGAATTCATCTCACAGAGTTACACTTATGTTTCGTGGAGCAGTCCCTTAACAGTGTCTTCGAGGAAGCTGAGAAGGGCTTCCTTGGATCGCATTGAGGCCTAAGCTGATAAAGGAAATTTCATCCGTTCAAAACGTGAAAGACGCTTTGTGAAACTTCTTTCTGATCTGCGAGTTCATCTCACAGACTTATAACTTAGACTACAGGAAGCAGTTTGCTAACACTCTTTTCGTGGAATCTGGAAAGTGATATTTGGTAGCCCATAGGGGCCCATGGTGAAAAAGGAAATGTCCTCACATAATAACTACAGAGAAACTTTCTGAGAGATTGCTTTCTGATGTGTGACTTCATCACACAGAGTTCCACCCTTCCCTTCTTGGAACAGCTTGCTAACACTGTTGTCGTGGATTCTGCAAAGGTACATTTGGGAGCTCATTGAGGGCTAGGGTGAAAAAGAAATTATCCTCTCATAATAACTAAACAGAAGCTTTCTGAGAAACTGCATTGCCATGTGTGAATGCAAGTCACAGAGTTACACGTTTCTCTCCAGTGAACAGTTTGTTAACACTGTTTTCTGGAAATCTGCAATTTGGTATTTCATAGCGCAATGAACCTTACGGTGACAAAGGAAATATCCACAGATGAAAACTAGAAAGAAGCTTTCTTAGAAACTACTTGGTGATGTGTGAATTCATCTCACAGAGTTAGACTTATGTTTCGTGGAGCAGTCCATTAACACTGTCTTTAAGGAAGCTGAGAAGGGCTTCCTTGCATCGCATTGAGACCTACGCTGATAAAGGAATTTTCATCCGATCAAAACGTGAAAGAAGCTTTCTGAGAAACTTCTTTCTGATCTGTGAATTCATCTCACAGAGTTACAACCTAGGCCTCAAGAAGCAGTTTGCTAACACTCTTGTCGTGGAATCTGGAAAGTGATAGTTGGTAGCCCATAGGGGCTCATGGTGAAAAAGGAAATGTCCTCACATAATAACTACAGAGAAACTTTCTGAGAGATTGCTTTCTGATGTGTGACTTCATCACACAGAGATCCAAACTTCCCTTCTTGGAACAGTTTGCTAACACTGTTGTTGTGGATTCTGCAAAGGTATATTTGGAAGCTCATAGAGGGCTAGGGTGAAAAAGGAATTTTCCTCTC
The DNA here is from genome assembly GCF_007565055.1 of Rhinopithecus roxellana. Classification (NCBI taxonomy): domain Eukaryota; kingdom Metazoa; phylum Chordata; class Mammalia; order Primates; family Cercopithecidae; genus Rhinopithecus; species Rhinopithecus roxellana. The sequence goes on from NC_044563.1 coordinate 83,263,276, forward strand.
ATAATAACTTAAGAGAGGCTTTCTTAGAAACTGCATTTCCATGTGTAAAAGCAACTCACAGAGTTACACGTTTCTCTTCAGTGATCAGTTGGTTAACACAGTTTTCTGGAAATCTGCAATTTGGTATTTCATAGCGCAATGAACCTTACGGTGACAAAGGAAATATCCACAAATGAAAACTAGAAAGAAGCTTTCTTAGAAACTTCTTGGTGATGTGTGAATTCATCTCACAGAGTTACACTTATGTATCCTGGAGCAGTCCATTAACACTGTCTTTGGGGAAACTGAGAAGGGCTTCCTTGGATCGCATTGAGGCCTACGCTGATCAAAGAAATTTCATCCGTTCAAAACGTGAAAGAAGCTTTCTGAGAAACTTCTTTCCGATCTGTGAGTTCATCTCACAGACTTATAACTTAGACTTCAGGAAGCAGTTTGCTAACACTCTTTTCGTGGAATCTGGAAAGTGATATTTGATAGCCCATAGGGGCCCATGGTGAAAAAGGAAATGTCCTCACATAATAACTACAGAGAAACTTTCTGAGACATTGCTTTCTGATGTGTGACTTCATCACACAGAGTTCCACCCTTCCCTTCTTGGAACAGTTTCCTAACACTGTTGTCGTGGATTCTGCAAAGGTATATTTGGGAGCTCATTGAGGGTTAGGGTGAAGAAGGAATTATCCTCACATAATAACTAAAGTGATGCTTTCTGAGAACTGCGTTGACATGTGTGAATTCATCTCACAGAGTTACAACCTATGCCTCAAGAAGCAGTTTGCTAACACTCTTTTCGTGGAATCTGGAAAGTGATATTGGGTGGCCCATAGGGCCCATAGTGAAAAAGGAAATGTCCTCACATAAGAACTACCGAGAAACTTTCTGAGAGATTGCATTCTGATGTGTGACTTCATCACACAGAATTCCACTCTTTCCTTCTTGGAACAGTTTGGTAACACTGTTGTCGTGGATTCTGCAAAGGTATATTTGGGAGCTAATTGAGGGCTAGGGTTAAAAAGGAATTATCCTCACATAATAACTAAAGAGAAGCTTTCTGAGAAACTGCGTTGCCATGTGTGACTGCAACTCACAGAGTTACACGTTTCTCTTCAGTGATCAGTTTGTTAAACAGTTTTCTGGAAATCTGCAATTGGGTATTTCATAGCGCAATGGAACTTATGGTGACAAAGGAAATATCCACAGATGAAAACGAGAAAGAAGCTTTCTTAGAAACTTCTTGGTGATGTGTGAATTCATCTCACAGAGTTACACGTATGTTTCGTGGAGCAGTCCATTAACACTGTCTTTGGGGAACCTGAGAAGGGCTTCCTTGGATCGCATTGAGGCCCACGCTGATAAAGGAAATTTCATCCGTTCAAAACGTGAAAGAAGCTTTCTGAGAAACTTCTTTCTGATCTGTGAGTTCATCTCACAGAGTTACAGCCTATGCCTCAAGAAGCAGTTTGTTAACACTCTTTTCGTGGAATCTGGAAAGTGATATTTGGTAGCCCATAGGGGCCCATTGTGAAAAAGGAAATGTCCTCACATAACAACTACAGAGAAACTTTCTGAGAGATTGGTTTCTGATGTATGACTTCATCACACTGAGTTCCACCCTTCCCTTCTTGGAACAGTTTGCTAACACTGTTGTCCTGGATTCTGCAAAGGTATATTTGAGAGCTCATTGAGGGCTAGGGTGAAAAAGGAATTATCCTCACATAATAACTAAAGAGAAGCTTTCCGAGAAACTGCATTGCCATGTATGAATGCAACTCACAGAGTTACACGTTTCTCTTCAGTGATCAGTTTGTTAACACAGTTTTCTGGAAATCTGCAAATTGGTATTTCATAGCGCAATGGAACTTATGGTGACAAAGGAAATATCCACAGATGAAAACTAGAAAGAAGCTTTCTTAGAAACTTCTTGGTGATGTGTGAATTCATCTCACAGAGTTACACTTATGTTTCGTGGAGCAGTCCATTAACACTGTCTTTGAGGAAGCTGAGAAGGGCTTCCTTGGAACGCATTGAGGCCTACGCTGATAAAGGACATTTCATCCGTTCAAAAGGTGAAAGAAGCTTTCTGAGAAACTTCTTTCTGATCTGTGAGATCATCTCACAGACTTATAACTAAGTCTTCAGACAGCAGTTTGCTAACACTCTTTTCGTGGAATCTGGAAAGTGATATTTGGTAGCCCATAGGGGCCCATGGTAAAAAAGGAAATGTCCTCACATAAAAACTACAGAGAAACTTTCGGAGAGATTGCTTTCTGATGTGTGACTTCATCACACAGAGTTCCACGTATCCCTTCTTGGAACAACTTACTAACACTGTGGTTGTGGATTCTGCAAAGGTATATTGGGAAGCTCACTGAGGGCCAGGGTGAAAAAGGAATTATCCTCTCATAATAACTAAAGAGAAGCTTTCTGAGAAACTGCATTGCCGTGTGTGAATGCAACTCACAGAGTTACACGTTTCGCTTCAGTGATCAGTTTGTTAACACAGTTTTCTGGAAATCTGCAATTTGGTATTTCATAGAGCAGTGAACCTTACGGTGACAAAGGAAATATCCACAGATGAAAACTAGAAAGAAGCTTTCTTAGATACTTCTTGGTTATGTGTGAATTCATCTCACAGAGTTACACTTATGTTTCGTGGAGCAGTCAATTAACACTCTCTTTGGGGAACCTGAGAAGGGCTTCCCTCGATCGCATTGAGGCCTACGCTGATAAAGGAAATTTCATCCGTTCAAAACCTGAAAGAAGCCTTCTGAGAAACTTCTTTCTGATCTGTGAATTCATCTCACAGAGTTACAACCTATGCCTCAAGAAGCAGTTTGCTAACACTCTTCGTGGAATCTGGAAAGTGATATTTGGTAGCCCATAGGGGCAAATGGTGAAAAAGAAAATGTCCTCACATATTAACTACAGAGAGACTTTCTGAGAGATTGCTTTCTGATGTGTGACTTCATCACGCAGAGTTCCACACTTCCCTTCTTAGAACTGTTTGCTAACACTGTTGTCGTGGATTCTGCAAAGGTATATTTGCAAACACATTGATGGCTAGCGTGAAAGGGGAATTATCCTCACATAATAACTAAAGAGAAGCTTTCTGAGAAACTGCATTGCCATGTGTGAATGCAACTCACAGAGTTAAACGTTTCTCTTCAGTGATCAGTTTGTTAACACAGTTTTCTCGAAATCTGCAATGTCGTATTTCATAGCGCAATGGAACTTATGGTGACAAAGGAAATATCCACAGATGAAAACCAGAAAGAAGCTTTCTAAAAACTTCTAGGTGATGTGTGAATTCATCTCACAGAGTTACACTTATGTTTCGTGGAGCAGTCCATTAACACTGTCTTTGAGGAAGCTGAGAAGGGCTTCCTTGGATCGCATTGAGACCTACGCTGATCAAGGAAATTGCGTCCGTTCAAAACGTGAAAGAAGCTATCGGAGAAACTTCTTTCTGATCTGTGAGTGCATCTCACAGACTTATAACTGAGACTTCAGGAAGCAGTTTGCTAACACTCTTTTCGTGGAATTAGGAAAGTGATATTTGGTAGCCCCTAGGCGTCCAAAGTGAAAAAGGAAATGTCCTCCCATAATAACTACAGAGAAACTTTCTGAGAGATTGCTTTCTGATATGTGCCTTCATCACACAGAGTTCCAAACTTCCCTTTCTAGAACAGTTTGATAACACTGTTGTCGTGGATTCTGCAAAGTGATATTTGGGAGCCCTTAGGCGCTCAGGGTTAAAAAGGAAATATCCTCACATAAAAACTAGAGAGAAGCTTTCTGATAGATTGCTTTCTGATCTGTGACTTCATCACACAGAGTTCCACCCTTCCTATCTTGGAACAGTTTTCTAACACTGTTGTCGTGGAATCTGCAAAGTGATCTTTAGGAGCTCATTGAGGGCTCTGGTGAAAAAGGAAATATCCTCAGATTAAAACTGGAAAGATGCCTTCTGAGAAACTGCTTTGCCATGTGTGAATGCAACTCACAGAGTTACAAGTTTCTCTTCAGTGATCAGTTTTTTAACACAGTTTTCTGGAAATCTGCAATTAGATACTTCATAGCGCAATGAAGCTTACAGTGACAAAGGAAATATCCTCAGATGTAAACTAGAAAGAAACTTTGTTAGAAACTTCTTAGTGATGTGTCAATTCATCTCACAGAGTTACACTTATGTATCGTGGAGCAGTCCATTAACACAGTCTTTGAGGAACCTGAGAAGGGCTTCTTTGTATCGCCTTGAGGCCTACGCTGATAAAGGAAATTTCATCAGTTCAAAACGTGAAAGAAGCTTTCTGAGAAACTTCTTTCTGATCAGTGAGTTCATCTCACAGACTTATAACTTACACCTCAGGAAGCAGTTTGCTAACACTCTTGTCGTGGAAACTGCAAAGTGATTTTTGGGAGCCTATAGGGGCCCATGGTGAAAAAGGAAATATCCTCACATAATAACTAGAGAGAAGCATTCTGAGAGATTGCTTTCTGATGTGTGACTTCATCACACAGAGTTCCACACTTCCCTTCTTGAAACAGTTTGCTAACATTGTTGTCTTGGATTCTGAAAGTGATTTTTGGGGGCCCATAGGGTTCCATGGTGAAAAAAAAGAATCCTCACATAAAAACTAGAGAGAAGCCTTCTGAGACATTGGTTTCTGATATGTGACTTCATCATACAGAGTTCCACCATTCCCGTCATGTAACAGTTTGCTAACACTGTTGTCGTGGATTCTGCAAAGTGATATTTTGGAGCTCATTGAGGACTATGGTGAAAAAGGAAATATCCTCAGATGAAAACTGGAAAGAAGCCTTCTGAGAAATGGCATTGCCATGTGTGAATGCAACTCACATCGTTACACATTTCTCTTCAGTGATCGGTTTGTTAACACAGTTTTCTGGAAATCTGCAATTAGATACTTCATAGCGCAATGAAGCTTACGGTGACAAAGGAAATATCATCAAATGAAAACTTGAAAGAAGCTTTCGTAGAAACTTCTTGGTGATGTGTGAATTCATCTCAGAGAGTTACACCTATGTATCGTGGAGCAGTACATTAACACTGTCTTTGAGGAACCTGAGAAGGGTTTCTTTGGAGAGCATTGAGGCCTACGGTGAGAAAGGAAATTTCATCAGTTCAAAACGTGGAAGAAGCTTTCTGAGTAAGTTCTTTCTGATCAGTGAGTTCATCTCACAGACTTACAACTTAGACCTCAGGAACAGTTTGCTAACACTCTTGTCGTGGAAACTGCAAAGTGATATTTGGGAGCCTATAGGGGACCATGGTGAAAAAGGAAATATCTTCACATAATAACTAGAGAGAAGCTTTCTGAGAGATTGCTTTCTGATGTGTGAGTTCATCACACAGAGTTCCACCCTTCCCTTCTTGGAACAGTTTGCTAACACTGTTGTCGTGGACTCTGCAAAGTGATATTTGGGAGCCCATAGGGGCCCAGGGTGAAAAAGGAAGTATCCTCACATAAAAACTAGAGAGAAGCTTTGTGAGAGATTGCTTTCTGATGTGTGACTTCATCACACAGAGTTCCACCCTTCACATCTTGTAACAGTTTGCTAACACTGTTGTCGTGGATTCTACAAAGTGATATTTCGGAGCTCATTGAGGGCTATGGTGAGAAAGGAAATATCCTCAGATTGAAACTGGAAAGAAGCCTACTGAGAAACTGCATTGCCATTTGTGAATGCAACTCACAGAGTTAAACGTTTCTCTTCAGTGATGAGTTTGTTAACACAGTTTTCTGGAAATCTGCATTTAGATACTTCATAGTGCAATGAAGATTTCGGTGACAAAGGAAATATCCTCAGATGAAAACGAGAACGAAGCTTTCTTAGAAACTTCTTGGTGATGTGTGAATTCATCTCACAGAGTTACACTTACGTTTCGTGGGGCAGGCGCGCAACACTGTCTTTGAGGAACTTGAGAAGGACTTCTTTGAATCGCATTGAGGCCTACGCTGATAAAGGAAATTTCATCAGTTCAAAACGTGAAAGAAGCTTTCTGAGAAACTTCTTTCTGATCAGTGAGTTCACCTCACAGACTTACAACTTAGACCTCAGGAAGCAGTTTGGTAACACTCTTTTCGTGGAAACTGCAAAGTGATTTTTGGGAGCCCATAGGGGCTCATGGCAAAAAACTAAATATCCTCACATAATAACTAGAGAGAAGCTTTCTGAGAGATTGCTTTCTGATGTGTGACTTCATCACACAGAGTTCCACTCTCTCCTCCTTGGAACAGTTTGCTAACACTGTTGTCGTGGATTCTGCAAAGTGATATTTGGGAGCCCGTAGGGGCCCATGGTGAAAAAGGAAGTATTCTCACATAAAAACAAGAGAGAAGTTTTCTGAAAGATTGCTTTCAGATATGTGACTTCATCACACAGAGTTCCACCCTTCCCTTCTTCAAACAGTTTGCTAACACTGTTGTCGTGAATTCTGCAAAATGATATTTGGGAGCTCTTTGAGGCCTATGGAGAAAAAGGAAATATCATCAGAATAAAACTGGAAGGAAGCCTTCTGAGAAACTGCATTGCCATGTGTGAATGCAACTCACAGAGTTACACGTTTCCCTTCAGTGATCAGTTTGTTAACACAGTTTTCTGGAAATCTTCAATGAGATAATTCATAGCGCAATGAAGCTTACGGTGACAAAGGAAATATCCTCAGATGAAAACTAGAAAGAAGCTTTCTTAGAAACTTCTTGGTGATGTGTGAATTCATCTCACAGAGTTACACTTATGTTTCGTGGAGCAGTCCATTAACACTGTCTTTGAGGAACCTGAGAAGGGCTTCTTTGGATCGCATTGAGACCTACGCTGATAAAGGAAATTTCATCAGTTCAAAACGTGAAAGAAGCTTTCTGAGAAACTTCTTTCTGATCTGTGAGTTCTTCTCACAGACTTACAACTTAGACCTCAGGAAGCAGTTTGCTATCACTCCTTTTGTGGAAACTGCAAAGTGATATTAGGTAGCCCATAGGGGACCATGGAGAAAAAGGAAGTATCCTCACATAAAAACAAGAGAGAAGTTTTCTGAGAGATTGATTTCGGATATGTGACTTCATCACAGAGAGTTCCACCCTTCCCTTCTACAAGAGATTGATAACACTGTTGTCGTGGATTCTCAAAGTGATATTTGGGAGCTCATTGAGGGCTATGGTGAAAAAGGAGATATCCTCAGATTAATAATGGAAAGAAGCCTTCTGAGAAACTGCATTGCCATGAGTCAATGCAACTCACAGAGTTAAACGTTTCTCTTCAGTGATCAGTGTGTTAACACAGTTTTCTGGAAATCTGCATTTAGATACTTCATAGCGCAATGAAGCTTTCGGTGACAAAGGAAATATCCTCAGATGAAAACGAGAAAGAAGCTTTCTTAGAAACTTCTTGGTGATGTGTGAATTCATCTCTCAGAGTTACACTTATGTTTCATGGAGCAGTCCATTAACACTGACTTTGAGGAACCTGAGAAGGGCTTCTTTGGATCACATTGAGGCCTTCGCTGATAAAGGATATTTCACCAGTCAAAACGTGAAAGAAGCTTTCTGAGGAACTTCTTTCTGATCACTGAGTTCATCTCACAGACTTACAACTTAGACCTCAGAAAACAGTTTGCTAACACTCTTTTCGTGGAAACTGCAAAGTAATATTTGGGAGCCCATAGGGGCCCATGGTGTAAAAGGAAATATCTTCACATAATAACTAAAGAGAAGCTTTCTGAGAGATTGCTTTCTGATGTGTGACTTCATCACCCAGAGTTCCACCCTTCCCTTCTTGGAACAGTTTGCTAACACTGTTGTCGTGGATTCTGCAAAGTGATATTTGGGAACCCATAGGGGACCATGGTGAAAAAGGACGTATCGTCATATAATAACTAGAGGGAAGCGTTCTGATATATTGCTTTCCGATATGTGACTTCATCTCACAGAGTTCCACCCTTCTCTTCTTGGAACAGTTTGCTAACACTGTTGTCGTGCATTCTGCAAAGGGATATTTGGTAGCTCATTGAGGGCTATGGTGAAAAAGGAAATATCCTCAGATTAAAAAGGGAAAAAAGCCTTCTGTGAAACTGAATTGCCATGTGTGAATGCAACACACAGAGTTACACGTTTCTCTTCAGTGATCAGTTTGTTAACACATTTTTCTGGAAATCTGCAATTAGATACTTCATAACGCAATGAAGCTTACGGTGACAAAGGAAATATCCTCAGATGAAAACTAGAAGGAAGCTTTCTGAGAAACTTCTTGGTGATGTGTGACTTCATCTCAGAGAGTTAGTCTTATGATTCATGGAGCAGTCCATTAACACTGTCTTTGAGGAACCTGAGAATGGCTTCTTTGGATCGCATTGAGGCCTAGGATGATAAAAGAAATTTCATCAGTTCAAAACGTGAAAGAAGATTTCTGAGAAACTTCTTTCTGATAAGTGAGTTCATCACACAGACTTACACCTTAGACCTCAGGAAGCTGTTTGCTAAGACTCTTCTCGTGGAAACTGCAGAGTGATATTTGGGAGACCACAGGGGACCATGGTGAAAAATTAAGTATCCTCACATAATAACTAGAGAGGAGCTTTCTGAGAGATTACTTTCTGGTGTGTGACTTCATCACACCGAGTTCCACCCTTCCCTTCTTGGAACAGTTTGATAACACTGGTGTCGTGGATTCTGCAAATTGATATTTGGGAGCTCATTGAGGGCTATGGTGAAAAAGGAAATATCCTCAGATTAAAACTGGAAAGAGGCCTTCTGAGAAACTGCATTGCCATGTGCGAATGCAACCCACAGCTTTACACGTTTCTCTTCAGTGATCAGTTTGTTAACACAGTTTTCTGGAAATCTGCAATGAGATACTTCATAGCGCAATGAAGCTTACGGTGACAAGGAAATATCCTCAGATGAAAACTAGAAAGAAGCTTTCTTAGAAACTTTTTGGGGATGTGTGAATTCATCTCTCAGTGTCACACTTATGTTTCATGGAGCAGTCCCTAACACTGTCTTTGAGGAACCTGAGAAGGGCTTCTTTGGATCGCATTGAAGCCTACGCTGATAAAGGAAATTTCATCAGTTCAAAACGTGAAAGAAGCTTTCTGAGAAACTTCTTTCTGATCAGTGAGCTCATCTCAAAGACTTACACCTTAGACCTCAGGAAGCAGTATGCTAACATTCTTTTCGTGGAAACTGCAAAGTGATATTTGGGAGCCCATAGGTGCCCATGGTGAAAAAGGAAATATCCTCACATATTAACTAGAGAGAAGGTTTCTGAGAGATTGCTTTCTGATGTGTGACTTCATCACACAGAGTTCCACCCTTCCCTTCTTGGAACAGTTTGCTAACACTGTTGTCGTGGATTCTGCAAAGTGATATTTGGGAACCCATAGGGGCCCATGGTGAAAAAGGACGTATCACAATATAATAACTAGAGCTAAGCGTTCTGATATATTGCTTTCCGATATGTGACTTCATCTCACAGAGTTCCACCCTTCTCTTCTTGGAACAGTTTGCTAACACTGTTGTCGTGCATTCTGCAAAGTGATATTTGGGAGCTCATTGAGGGCTATGGTGAAAAAGGAAATATCCTCAGATTAAAACTGGTAAGAAGCCTTCCGAGACACTGCATTGCCATGTGCGAATGCAACCCACAGCTTTACACGTTTCTCTTCAGTGATCAGTTTGTTATCACAGTTTTCTGGAAATCTGCAATTAGATACTTCATAGCGCAATGAAGCTTTCGGTGAGAAAGGAAATATCCTCAGATGAAAACTAGAAAGAAGCTTTGTTAGAAACTTCGTGTTGAGGTGAGAATTCAACTCACAGAGTTACACTTATGTTTCGTGGAGCAGTGCAGTCCTTTAACACTGTCTTTGAGGAACCTGAGAAGGGCTTCTTTGGATCGCATTGAGGCCAACGCTGATAAAGGAAATTTCATCAGTTCAAAACGTGAAAGAAGCTTTCTGAGAAACTTCTTTCTGATCAGTGAGTTCATCTCACAGACTTAGAGCTTAGACCTCAGAAAGCAGTTTGCTAACATTCTTTACGTGGAAATAGCAAAGTGTTATTTGGGAGCCCATAGGGGCCCATGGTGAAAAAGGAAATATCCTCACATAATAACTGAGAGCTTTCTGAGAGATTGCTTTCTGATATGTGACTTCATCACACAGAGTTCCACCCTTCCCTTCTTGAAACAGTTTGCTAACACTGTTCTCGTGGATTCTACAAAGTGATATTTGGGAGCCCATAGAGGCCTATGGTGTAAAAGGAATTATCCTCACATAAAAACTAGAGAGAAGCTTTCGGAGAGACTGTTTTCTGATCTGTGACTTCATCACACTGAGTTCCACCCTTCCCTTCTTGGAACCGTTTGCTAACACTGTTGTCATGGACTCTGCACAGTATTATTTGGGAGCTCATTGAGGGCTATGGTGAAAAAGGAAATATCCTCAGATTAAAACTTGAGAGACGCCTTCAGAGAAACTGCATTGCTGTGTGTGATTGCAACTCACAGAGTTACATGTTTCTCTTCAGTGAGCAGTTTCTTAACACAGTTTTCTGGAAATCTGCATTTAGATAATTCATAGCGCATTGAAGCATACGTTTCCAAAGGAAATATCCTCAGATGAAAACTAGAACGAAGCTTTCTTACAAACTTCTTGGTGATGTGTGAATTCACCTCACAGAGTTACACTTATGATTCGTGGAGCAGTCCCTTAACACTGTCTTTGAGGAACGTGAGAAGGGTTTCTTTTGATCGCATTGAGGCCTACGGTGATAAAGGAAATTTCATCAGTTCAAAAGGTGAAAGAAGCTTTCTGAGAAACTTCTTTCTGATCAGTGAGTTCATCTCACAGACTTACAACTTAGACCTCAGGAAGCAGTTTGCTAATACTCTTTTCGTGGAAACTGTAAAGTGATATTAGGGAGCCCCTAGGGTCCCATAGTTAAAAAGGAAATATCCTCACATAAGGACTAGAGAGAAGCTTTCTGAGAGATTGCTTTCTGATGTGTGACTTCATCACACCGAGTTCCACCCTTCCCCTCTTGGAAGAGTTGGCTAACACTGTTGTCATGGATTCCGCAGAGAGATATTTGGAAGCCCATAGGGGCCCATGGTGAAAAAGGAAGTAACCACACATAAGAACTAGAGGGAAGTATTCTGAGAGATTGCTTTCTGATATGTGACTTCATCACACACAGTTCCACCCTTCCTTTCTTGGAACAGTTTGATAACACTGTTGTCGTGGATTCTGCAAATTGATATTTGGGAGCTCATTGAGGGCTATGGTGAAAAAGGAAATATCCTCAAATTAAAACTGGAAAGAAGCCTTCTGAGAAACTGCATTGCAATGTGTGAATGCAACTCACAGAGTTACACGTTTGTCCTCAGTGATCGGGTTGCTAACAGTTTTCTGGAAATCTGCAATTAGATACTTCATAGCGCAATGAAGCTTACAGTGACAAAGGAAATATCCTCAGATGCAAACTAGAAAGAAGCTTTCTTAGAAACTTCTTGGTGAAGTGTGAATTCATCTCACCGAGTTACATTTATGGTTCCTGGAGCAGTCCATTAACACTGTCTTTGAGGAACCTGAGAAGGGCTTCTATGGATCGCATTGAACCCTAGGCTGATAAAGGAAATTTCATCAGTTCAAAACGTGAAAGAAACTTTCCGAGAAACTTCTTTCTCATCAGTGAGTTCATCTCACAGAGTTACAACTTAGACTTCAGGGAGCAGTTTGCTAACACTCTTTTCGTGGAAACTGCAAAGTGATAATTGGGAGCCTTAGGGGCCCACGGTGAAAAACTAAATGTCCTCACATAATAACAAGAGAGAAGCTCTCTGAGAGATTGCTTTCTGATGTGTGACTTCATCACACAGAATTCCACCCTTCCTTTCTTGGAACAGTTTGATAACACTGTTGTCGTGGATTCTGCAAATTGATATTTGGGAGCTCATTGAGGGCTATGGTGAAAAAGGAAATATCCTCAAATTAAAACTGGATAGAAGCCTTCTGAGAAACTGCATTGGCATGTGTGAATGCAACTCACCGAGTTACACGTTTCTCTTCAGTGATCAGTTTGTTAACACAGTTTTCTGGAAATCTGCAATTAGATACTTCATAGCGCAATGAAGCTTACGGTGACAAAGGAAATATCCTCAGATGAAAACTAGAAAGATTCTTTCTTAGAAACTTCTTGGTGATGTGTGAATTCATCTCATACAGTTACACTTATGTTTCGTGGAGCAGTCTAGTACATTAACACTGTCTTTGAGGAACCTGAGAAGGGCTTCTTTTGATCGCATTGAGGCCTACGGTGATAAAGGAAATTTCATCAGTTCAAAACGTGAAAGAAGCTTTCTGAGAAACTTCTTTGTGATCAGTGAGTTCATCTCACCGACTTACAACTTAGACCTCAGGAAGCAGTTTGCTAATACTCTTTTCGTGAAAACTGAAAAGTGATATTTGGGAGCCCCTAGGGGCCCATGGTGAAAAAGGAAATATCCTCACATAATAACTAGAGAGTAGCTTTCTGAGAGATTGCTTTCTGGTGTGTGACTTCATCACACAGAGTTCCACACTTCCCTTCTTGGAACAGTTGGCTAACACTGTTGTCGTGGATTCTGCAGAGTGATATTTGGAAGCCCATAGGGACCCATTTGAAAAATGAAGTAACCGCAATTAAGAACTAGAGAGAAGCATTCTGAGAGACTGCTTTCTGATATGTGACTTCATCACACAGAGTTCCACCATTCACTTCTTGGAACAGTGTGAAAACACTGTTGGCATGGATTCTGCAAAGTGATATTTGGGAGCTCACTGTGGGCTATGGTGATAAAGGAAATATCCTCAGATTAAAAATGGAAAGAAACCTTCTGAGAAACTGCATTGCCATGTTTGAATGCAAATCGCAGAGTTACAGGTTTCTCTTCAGTGATCAGTTGGTTAACACAGTTTTCTGGAAATCTGCAATTAGATTCTTCATAGCGCAATGAAGCTTACTGTAATAAAGGAAATGTCCTCAGATGAAAATTTGAAAGAAGCTTTCTTAGAAACTTCTTGGTGATGTGTGAATTCAACTCACAGAGTTACATTTATGTTTCCTGGAGCAGTCCAATAACACTGTCTATGAGGAACCTGAGAAGGGCTTCTTTGGATCGCACTGAGGTCTACGCTGATAAAGGAACTTTCATCATTTCAAAACGTGAAAGAAACTTTCTGAGAAACTTCTTTCTGATCAGGGACTTCGTCTCACAGACTTACAACTTAGTCCTCAGGAAGCAGTATGCTAACACTCTTTTCGTGGAATCTGCAAAGTGATATTTGGGAGCCCATAGGGGCCTATGGTGAAAAAAGAAATACCCTCCAATAACAACTAGAGAGAAGCTTTCTGAGAGATTGCTTTCTGATGTGTGACTTCATCACACAGAGTTCCACCCTTCCCTTCTTGGAGCAGTTTGCTAACACCGTTCTCGTGGATTCTGCAAAGTGATATTTGGAAGCCCATAGGGGCCCATGGTGAAAAAGGACGTATCCTCACAGAAAAACTAGAGAGAAGCTTTCTGAGAGATTGCTTTACGATATGTGACTTCATCTCACAGAGTTCCACCCTTCCCTTTTTGGAACAGTTTGCTAACACTGTTGTCGGGGATACTGCAAGGTGATATTTGGGAGCTCATTGAGGGCAATGGTGAAAAAGGAAATATCCTCAGATTAAAACTGGAAAGAAGCCTTCTGAGAAACTGCATTGCCATGTGCGAATGCAACTCACAGAGTTACACGTTTCTCTTCAGTGATTGGTTTGTTAACACAGTTTTCTGGAAATCTGCAATTAGATACTTCATAGCACAATGAAGCTTATGGTGACAGAGGAAATATCCTCAGATGAAAACTAGAAAGAAGCTTTCTTAGAAACTTCTTGGTGATGTGTGAATTCATCTCACAGAGTTACACTTATGTTTCGTGGAGCAGTCCATTAACACTGTCTTTGGGCAACCTGAGAAGGGCTTCTTTGGATTGCATTGAGGCCTATGCTGATAATGGAAATATCATCAGTTCAAAACGTGAAAGAAGCTTTCTGAGAAACTTCTTTCTGTTCAGTGGGTTCATCGCACAGACTTACGTCCTAGAACCCAAGAGGCAGTTTTCTAACACTCTTTTCATGGAAACTGCAAAGTGATATTTGGGAGCTCTTAGGAGCCCGTGGTGAAAAAGGAAATATCCTAACATAATAACTAGGGAGAAGCTTTCTGGGAGATTGTTTTCTGATGTGTGACTTCATCACACAGAGTTCCACCCTTCCCTTCTTGGAACAGTTTGCTAACACTGTTGTCGTGGATTCTGCCAAGTGATATTTGGGATCCTATAGGGGCCCATGGTGAAAAAGGAAGTATCCTCACATAATAACTAGAGAGAAGCTTTCTGAGAGATTGGATTCTGATATGTGACTTCATCACACAGAATTCCACCCTTCCCTTTTTGGAACAGTTTGCTAACACTGTTGTCGTGGATTCTGCAAAGTGATATTATGGAGCTCATCGAGGGCTATGGTGAAAAAGGAAATATCCTCACATTAAAACTTGAAAGAAGCCCTCTGAGAAACTGCATTGCCATGTGTGAATGCAACTCACAGAGTTACACGTTTCTCTTCAGTGATCAGTTTGTTAACACAGTTTTCTGCAAATCTGTGTTTAGATACTTCATAGCGCAATGAAGCTTACGGTGACCAAGAAAATATCCTCAGATGAAAACTGGAAAGAATTTTTCCTCGAAACTTCTTATTGATGTGTTGGTATAGGCCATGCAGGAGAGTGACCACCCGGACCCTGATCGCATAAGGCTGCTCCTGAGCAAGGCTCAGAGCCCTCTGGATGTTGGCAAGGCCACTTCCAAGGTCTGTGCAGCAGGTGGCGCTTGTGGGCTCTTCTGTATCGCTGGAATAAGCTATGCTATTTTGCTTTGCATTTCTTTCATCATTTATATGTGGACAACTATTGGAAGGGATTCACGGTGAGGTCTGGGGAGTGTTACTCATTCGGTAATAGTACTGCCCACCCCCACTCCAGATCTTGGAAAATGGGGCAATACCAATGAGCTGGAAAGATAGAAGAAAAATCTTACCACATTACCCTCGGAAAATTTGGCCCTGGGCCTGTCCCTACAATATGGGTTAATGGCCAGTGGGGGTATGTGATGGGAACACATAAGGGAAAAAAGGAAATATGGTATTCCCCTAAAGGCAAAAATTCTATGCAAAATTTGTCATGGTTAAGCTCCCAACTTATTTCATATTCTGAGAATTATATAAATGGTGAAAAAATGGCGTAAATAGATGGCAGGTTAATTCTATGAAAAGATTTGAGTCTGTGGGACACAGTAAGATGACAAGGATATTAAATTTGGTGTCCTAAACAAAAATGAAAAGTTAAATACTAAAATTAGAAAAAAGAAAAATTGTTATACATAGTCATATAATCAATGTTAAAGTATAACCTTGCACTTAATAGAGACTGCTGTGCCAGTTCTAAGCCTATAACCAATTGTGCTGCTATAATTGTCCCTACGACCATTTCCTCAGAGATCACACAATGGTCCTGTCTAGCACCTGTAACCGCAAGAGCCACCAAGTCTGATATAGGACTTTGTTATGTTAACCATTAAGAATGTTTATTCCCCAAAGGGGTAACCAAGGAAAGAAGAACAAACTGACCATCCATGAAGAGAACGGTTCTCGATGAACTTCTGAGAATATCCTGATAATCTATATATAATTATGTAATCGCCTGATGCTCTGCTGATTGAAAATTTTTCTATAAGATACTATAAAAGCCTGTAGTAAAAATCATTCAGGGCTGTCAGCCTTTTGCTGGTCTGCAGTCTTGTCTGTCTGCTCTTGCATGTTGTGTCTGGTGTCTTTATTGTCTCTCGCCGCATTGCCTCTCCCCTTTGGGGTACCTTGGTCACGCTAGGGCTGGACCTCGGCAATGTGTGAATTCATCTCACAGAGTTACTCTTAAGTTTCATGGAGCAGTCCATTAACACTGTCTTTGAGGAACCTGAAAAGGGCTTCTTTGGATCGCATTGAGGCTATCGCTGACAAAGGAAATTTCATCAGTTCAAAAGGTGAAAGAAACATGCTGAGAAACTTCTTTATGATCAGTGAGTTCATCTCACAGACATATACCTTAGAACTCAGGAAACAGTTTGCTAACACTCTTTTCGTGGAAACTGCACAGTGATATTTGGGAGACCATAGGGGCCCATGGTGAAATAGGAAATATCCTCACATAACAACTAGAGAGAAGCTTTCTGAGAGACTGCTTTCTGATGTGTGACTTCATCACACAGAGTTCCACCCTTCCCTTCTTGGAACAGTTTGCTAACACTGTTGTCGTGGATTCTGCAAAGTGATATTTGGGAGCTCATTGAGGGCTATGGTGAAAAAGGAAATATCCTCAGATTAAAACTGGAAAGAAGCCTTATGAGAAACTGCATTGCCATGTGTGAATGCATCTCACAGAGATACACGTTTCTCTTCAGTGATCAGTTTGTTAACACAGTTTTCTGGAAATCTGCAATTAGATACTTCATAGCGCAACGAAGCTTGCAGTGACAAAAGAAATATCCTTAGATGAAAACGAGAAAGAAGCTTTCTGAGAAAATTCTTGGTGATGTGTGAATTCATCTCACAGAGTTACACTTATGTTTCACGGAGCAGTCCATTAACACTGTCTTTGAGGAACCTGAGAAGGGCTTCTTTGGATCGCATTGAGGCCTATGCTGATAAAGGAAATTTCATCAGTTCATAACGTGAAAGAAGCTTTCTGAGAAACTTCTTTGTGATCAGTGAGTTCATCACACAGACTTACAACTTAGACCTCAGGAAGCAGTTTGCTAACACTCTTTTCGTGGGAACTGCAAAGTGATATTTGGGAGCTCATAGGGTCCAATGGTGATAAAGGAAATATCCTCACATAATAACTAGAGAGAAGCTTTCTGAGAGATTGCTTTCTGATGTGTCACTTCATCACGCAGAGTTCCACCCTTCCCTTCTTGAAACAGTTTGCTAACAATGTTGTCGTGGAATCTGGAAAGTGATATTTGGGAGCCCATAGGGGCCCATGGTGAAAAAGGAAGTATCTTCACATAATAACTAGAGAGATGCTTTCTGAGAGATTGCTTTCCGATATGTGACTTCATCACACAGAGTTCCACCCTTCCCTTCTTGGAACACTTTGCAAACACTGTTGTCGTGGATTCTGCAAAGTGATATTTGGGAGCTCATTGAGGGCTATGGTGAAAAAGGAAATATCCTCAGATTAAAACCGGAAGGAAGCCTTCTGAGAAACTGCATTGCCATGTGTGAATGCAACTCACAGAGTTACACGTTTCTCTTCAGTGATCAGTTTGTTAACAGTTTTCTGGAAATCTGCAATTCGATACTTAATAGCGCAATGAAGCTTACGATGACAAAGGAAATATCCTCAGATGAAAACTAGAAAGAAGCTTTTTGAGAAACTTCTTGGTAATGTGTGAATTCATCTCACAGAGGTACACTTATGTTTCCTGGAGCATTCCATTAACACTGTCTTTGAGGAACCTGAGAAGGGCGTCTTTGTATCGCATTAGGCCTACGCTGATAAAGGAAATTTCATCATTTCAAAACGTGAATGCTTTCTGAGAAACTTCTTTCTGATTAGTGAGTTCATCTCACAGACTTATAACTAAGAACTCTGGAAGCAGGTTGCTAACACCCTTTTCGTGGTATCTGCAAAGTGATATTTGGAAGCCCATAGGGGCCCATGGTGAAAAAGGAAGTATCCTCACAAAATAACTAGAGAGAAGCTTTCTGAGAGATTGCTTTGTGATATGTGACTTCATCACACAGAGTTCCACCCTTCCTTCCTTGGAACAGTTTACTGACACTGTTGTTGGGGATACTGCAACGTGATATTTGGGAGCTCATTGAGGGCTATGGTGAAAAAGGAAATATCCTCAGATTAAAAGTGGAAAGAAGCCTTCTGAGAAACTGCATTGCCATGATTGAATGCAACTCACAGAGTTACACGTTTCTCTTCAGTGAACAGTTTGTTAACACAGTTTTCTGGGAATCTGCAATTAGATACCACATAGCGCAATGAAGCTTACGGTGACAAAGGAAATATCCCCAGATGAAAACGAGAAAGAAAGTTTCTTAGAAACTTTTTGTGATGTGTGAATTCATCTCAAAGAGTTACACTTATGTTTCATGGAGCAGTCCATTAACACTGTATTTGAGGAAACTGAGAAGGGCTTCCTTGGATCGCATTGAGGCCTACGCTGATAAAGGAAAATTCATCAGTTCAAAAAGTGAAAGAAGCTTTCTGAGAAACTTCGTTATGATGTGGGAATTCACGCACAGGGTTACAGCTGAGTCCTCAAGAAGCAGTTTGATAACACTGTTTTTGTGGAAACTGCAAAGTGATCTTTGGGAGCCCATAGGGGCCCAGGGTGAAAAAGGACATATCCTCAGATAATAAGTAGAGAGAAGCTTTCTGAGAGATTGCTTTCTGATGTGTGACTTCATCACACAGAGTTCCACACTTCCCTTCCTGGAACAGTTTGCTAACACTGTTGTCGTGGATTCTGCAAAGTGATATTTGGGAGCTCATGGAGGGCATTGGTGAAAAAGGAAATATCCTCAGATCAAAACTGGAAAGAAGCCTTCTGAGAAACTGCATTGCGATGTGTGAATGCAACTCACAGAGATACACGTTTCTCTTCAGTCATCAGTTTGCTAACACAGTTTTCTGGAAATCTGCAATGGAATACTTGTTAGCAAAATGAAGCTGACGGTGACAAAGGAAATATCCTCAGATTAAAACTAGAACGAAGCTTTCTTAGACACTTCTTGGTGATGTGTGAATTCATCTCACAGAGTTTCACTTTTGTTGAGCAGTCCATTATCACTGTCTTTGAGGAAACTGAGAAGGGTTTCTTTGGATCGCATTGAGGCCTACGCTGAGAAAGGAAATATCATCAGTTCAAAACGCGAAAGAAGCTTTCGGAGAAACTTCTTTGTGATCTGTGAATTCACCTCACGGAGTTACAGCTTAGTCCTCAGGAAGCAGTTTGCTAACATTCTTTTCGTGGAATCTGCAAAGTGATCATTTCGAGCCCATAGGGGCTCATGGTGAAAAAGGAAATATCCTCAGATAATAACAAGGAGAAGCTTTCTGAGAGATTGCTTTCTGATGTGTGACTTCATCACACAGAATTCCACCGTTCCCTTCTTGGAACACTTCGCTAAAACTATTGTCGTGGATTCTGCAAAGTGATATTAAGGAGCTCATGGACGGCAATGGTGAAAAAGGAAATATTCTCAGATCAAAACGGAAAGAAGCTTTCTGAGAAAATGCATTGAGATTTGTGAATGCAAATCTCAGAGTTACACGTTTCTCTTCTGTCATCAGTTGGCTAACACAGTTTTCTGGAAATCTGCAGTGGGATATTTCTTAGCTAATGAAGCTTATGGTGACAAAGGAAATATCCTCAGATGAAAACTAGAAAGATGCTTTCTTAGACACTTCTTGGTGATGTGTGAATTCATCTCACAGAGTTCCAGTTATTTTTCATGGAGCATCCATTATCACTGTTTTGAGGAACCAGAGAAGGGTTTCTCTGGATCGCATTGAGGCCTAGGCAGAGAAACAAAATATCATCAGTTCAAAACGTGAAAGAAGTTTTCTGAGAAACTTCTTTGTGATCTGTGAATTCACCTCACAGAGTTACAGCTTTGTCTTCAGGAAGCAGTTTGCTAACACTCCTTTCGTGGAATCTGCAAGGTGACTTTTGAGAACCCATAGGGGTCCATGGTGAATAAGGAAATCTCCTCAGATAAAAACTAGAGAGAAGCTTTCTGAGAGATTGCTTTCTGATGTGTGACTTCATCACACAGAGTTCCACCCTTCCCTACTTGGAACAGGTTGCAAAAACTGTTGTCGTGGATTCTACAAAGTGATATTTTGGAGCTCATGGAGGGCAATGGAGAAAAATAAACTATCCTCATATCAAAACTGGAAAGAAGCCTTCTGAGAAACTGCATTGCGTTGTGTGAATGCAACTCACAGAGTAACACGTTTCTCTTCAGTCATCAGTTTGCTAATACAGTTTTCTGGAAATCTGCGATGGGCAACATCTTAGTGCAATGAAGCTTACGGTGACAACGGAAATATTCTCAGATGAAAACTAGAAAGAAGCTTTCTTAGACACTTCTTGGTGATGTGTGAATTCATTTCACAGAGTTCCACTTATGTTTCGTGGAGCAGTCCATTAACACTGTCTTTGAGGAACCTGAGAAGGAACTCTTTGGATCGCAGGGAGGCCTATGCTGAGAAAGAAAATATCATCAGTTCAAAACGTGAAAGAAGCTTTCTAAGAATCTTCTTTGTGATCTCTGAATTCACGTCACAGAGTTACAGCTTAGTCCTCAGGAAGCAGTTTCTAACACTCTTTTCGTGGAGTCTGCAAAGTGATCTTTGGGAGCCCATAAGGGCCTATGGTGAAAAAGGAAATATCCCCAGATAATAGCTAGAGAGAAGCTTTCTGAGAGATTGCTTTCTGATGTTTGAATTCATCACACAGAGATCCACCCTTCCCTTCTTGGAACAATTTGCTACCAGTGTTGTCGTGGATTCTGTAAAGTGATATTTGGGAGCTCATGGAGGGCAATGGTGAAAAAGGAAATATCCTCAGGTCAGAACTGGAAAGAAGCCTTCTGAGAAACTGCATTGCGATGTGTGAATGCAACTCACAGTGTTATACGTTTCTCTTCAGTCATCAGTTTGTTCACACAGTTCTCTGGAAATCTGCAAAGGGATACTTCTTAGCGCAAAGAAGCTTAGGGTGACAAAGGATATATCCTCAGATGAAAACTAGAAAGAAGGTTTTTTAAACACTTCTTGGTGATGTGTGAATTCATCTCAGAGAGTTCCACTTATGTTTCGTGGAGCAGTCCATTAACACTTTCTTTGAGGAACTTGAGTAGGGCTTCTTTGGATCGCATTGAGGCCTACGCTGATAAAGGAAATTTAATCAGTAGAAAACGTGAAACAAGCTTTCTGAGAAACTTCTTTGTGATCAGTGAGTTTATCTCACAGAATCACAACTGAGACCTCAGGAAGCAGTTTGCTAACACTCTTTTCGTGGAAACTGCAAAGTGATATATGGGAGCCCTTAGGGGTTCGTGGTGAAAAAGGAAATATTCTCACATAATAACTAGAGAGAAGTTTTCTGAGAGATTGCTTTCTGATGTGTGACTTCATCACACAGAGTTCCACCCTTCCCATCTTGGAACAGTTTGCCAACACTGTTGTCGTGGATTCAGCAAGGTGATATTTGGGAGCCCATAGGAGCCCATGGTGAAAAAGGAAGTATCCTCACATAACAATTAGAAAGAATCTTTCTGAGAGATTGCTTTCTGATATGTGACTTCATCACACAGAGTTTCACACTTCCCTTCTTGAAACACTTTCCTAACACTGTTGTCGTGGATTCTGCAAAGTGATATTTGGGAGCTCATTGAGGGCTATGGTGAAAAAGGAAATATCCTTAGATTAAAACCGGAAGGAAGCCTTCTGAGAAACTGCATTGCCATGTGTGAATGCAACTCACAGAGTTACACGTTTCTCTTAAGTGATTAGTTTGTTAACACAGTTTTCTGAAAATCTGCAATTAGATACTTCATAGTGCAATGAAGCTTAAGGTGACAAAGGAAATATCGTCAGATGAAAATTAGAAAGAAGCTTTCTGAGAAACTTCTTGGTGATATGTGAATTCATCTCACAGTGTTTCACTTATGTTTCGTGGAGCAGTCCATTAACACTGTCTTTGAGGAACCTGAGAAGGGCTTCTTTGGAACGCATTGAGGCGTACGCTGATAAAGGAAATTTCATCAGTTCATAACGGGAAGGAAGCTTTCTGAGAAACTTCTTTCTGATCAGTGAGTTCATCTCACAGACTTACAACTTAGACCTCAGGAAGCAGTTTGCTAACACTCTTTTCGAGGAAACTGCAAAGTGATATTTGGGAGCCCATAGGGTCCCATGGTGAAAAAGAAAATATCCTCACATATTAACTTGAGAGAAGCTTTCTGAGAGATTGCTTTCTGATGTGTGACTTCATCACGCAGATTTCCACCCTTCCCTTCTTGAAACAGTTTGCTAACACTGTTGTCGTGGATTCTGCAAAGTGATATTTGGGAGCCCATAGGGGCCCATGGTGAAAAAGGAAGTATCCTCACATAAAAACTAGAGAGAAGTTTCTGAGAGATTGCTTTCCGAGATGTGACTTCATCACTCAGATTTCCACACTTCCCTTCTTGAAACACTTTGCTAACACTGTTGTCGTGGATTCTGCAAAGTGATATTTGGGAGCTCATTGAGGGCTATGGTGAAAAAGGAAATATCCTCAGATTAAAACAGGAAGGAATCCTTCTGAGAGACTGCATTGCCATGTGTGAATGCAACTCACAGAGTTACACGTTTCTCTTAAGTCATCAGCTTGCTAACAGTTTTCTGGAAATCTGCAGTGGGATTATTCTTACCGCAATGAAGCTTACGGTGACAAAGGAAATATCCTCAGATGAAAACTAGCAAGAAGCTTTCTTAGACACTTCTTGGTATTTGTGAATTCATCTCACAGTGTTCCACATATGTGTCGTGGAGAAGACCATTAACACTGTCTTTGAGGAAGCTGAAAAGGGTTTTTTTGGATCGCATTGAGGCCTACGCTGAGAAAGAAAATATCATCAGTTCAAAACCTGAAAGAATCTCTCTGAGAAACTTCTTTATGAACTGGGAATTCACGCACAGTTTTACAGCTTACTTCTCAGGAAGCAGTTTGCGAACACTCTTTTCGTGGAATCTGCAAAGAGATCTTTGGGAGCCCATGGGGGCCCATGGTGAAAAAGGAAATATCCTCAGATAATAACTAGAGAGAAGCTTTCTGAGGAATTCCTTTCTGATGTGTGACTTCATCAGATAGAGTTCCACCGTTCCCTTCTTGGAACAGTATGCTAACACTGTTGTAGTGGATTCTGCAAAATGATATTGGGAGCTCACGGGGGGGAATGATGAAAAAGGAAATATCCTCAGATCAAAACTGGAAAGAATCCTTCTGCGAAACTTCATTGCGATGTGTGAATGCAAGTCACAGAGTTACACGTTTCTCTTCAGTCATCCGTTTGCTAACACAGTTTTCTGAAAATCTGCAATGGGATACTTCTTAGTGCAATGAAGCTGACGGTGACAAAGGAAATATCCTAAGATGAAAACTAGAAAGAAGCTTCATAAGACACTTCTTGGTGATGTGTGAATTCAACTCACAGAGTTCCACTTATGTTTCATGGAGCAGTTCAGTATCACTGCTTTTGAGGCACCTGAGAAGGGTTTCTTTGGGTCATATGGAGGCCTACGCTGAGAACGAAAATATCATCAGTTCAAAACGTGAAAGAAGCTTTCTGAGAAACTTCTTTGTGATCTGTGAATTCACCTCACAGAGTTACAGCTTCGTCCTCAAGGAGCAGTTTTCTAACACTTTTTCGTGGAATCTGCAAAGTGATCTTTGGGAGCCCATAGGGGCCCATGGTGAAAAATGAAATATCCTTAGATAATAACTAGAGAGAAGCTTTCTGAGAGATTGCTTTGTGATGTTTAATTTCTTCACACAGATTTCCACCCTTCCCTTCCCGAACAGATTGCTAACACTGTTGTCATGGATTCTGCAAAATGATACTTGGTAGCTCATGGAGGGGAATGGTGAAAAAGGAAATATCCGCATATCAAAACTGGAAAGAAGCCTTCTGAGAAACTGCATTGCGATGTGTGAATGCAACTCACAGAGTTACAGGTTTCTCTCCAGTCATCAGTTTGCTAACACAGTTTTCTGGAAATCTGCAATGGGATACTTCTTAGTGGAAAGAAGCTTATGGTGACAAAGGAAATATCCTCAGATGAAAACTAGAAAGAACCTTTCTTAGACACTTCTTGGTGATGTGTGAATTCATCTCACAGAGTTCCACTTATGTTACGTGGATCAGTCCATTAACACTGTCTTTGAGGAACCTGAGAACGACTTCTTTGCCTTGCATTGAGGGCTACGCTGAGAAAGGAAATATCATCAGTTCAAAACGTGAAAGAACCTTTCTGCGAAACTTCTTTCTGATCTGTGAATTCACCTCACAGAGTTACAGCTTAGTCCTCAGGAAGCAGTTTGCTAACACTCTTTTCGTGGAATCTGCAAAGTGATCTTTCGGAGCCCATAAGGGCGTATGGTTACAAAGGAAATATCCTCAGATAATAACTAGAGATAACCTTTCTGAGAGATTGCTTTCTGATATTTGACTTCATCACACAGTGTTCCACCCTTCCCGTCTTGGAACAGTTTGCTACCAGTGTTGTTGTGGATTCTGCAAAGTGATATTTGGGAGATCATGGAGGGCAATGGCGAAATAGACAATATCCTCAGATCAAAACTGGAAAGAAGCCTTCTGAGAAACTGCATTGCGATGTGTGAATGCAACTCACAGAGTTACACGTTTCTCTTCAGTCATCAGTTTGCTAACACAGTTTTCTGGAAATGTACAAAGGGATACTTCTTAGCGCTATGAAGCTTACAGTGACTAAGGAAATATCCTCAGATGAAAACTAGAAAGAAGCTTTTTTAGAAACTTCTTCGTGATGTGTGAATTCGTATCACAGACTTCCACATATGTTTCGTGTAGCAGAACATTATCACTGTCTTTGAGGAACCTGAGATGGGTTTCTTTGGATCGCATTGAGGCCTACACTGAGAAAGAAAATATCATCAGTTCAAAACGTGAAAGACGCTTTCTGAGAAACTTCTTTGTGATCTGTGAGTATACCTCACAGAGTTAGAGCTTAGTCCTCAGGAAGCAGTTTGCTAACTCTCTTTTCATGGAATCTGCAAAGTGATCTTTGGGAGTCCATATCGGCCCATGGTGAAAAAGGAAATATCCTCAGGTAATAACTAGAGAGAAGCTTTCTTGGACACTTCTTGGTGACGTGTGAATTCATGTCACAGAGTTCCACTTATGTTTCGTGGAGCAGTCCATTAACAATGTCCTTGAAGTACCTGAGTAGGGCCTCTTTGGATGGCATTCGGGCCCACACTGAGAAAGGGAATATCATCAGTTCAAAACGTGAAAGAATCTTCCTGAGAAACTTCTTTGTGATCTGGGAATTCACGTCACAGAGTTACAGCTTAGTCCTCAGGAAGCAGTTTGCTAACACTCTTTTCTTGAAATCTGAAAAGTGATCTTTGGGAGCCCAAGGGATCATGGTGAAAAAGGAAATATCCTCAGATAATAACTAGAGGGAAGCTTTCTGAGAGATTGCTTTCTGATGTGTGACTTCATCACACAGAGTTTCTTACTTTCCTTCTTGGAACAGTTTGCTAACACTGTTGTCGTGGATTCTGCAAAGTGATATTAAGGAGCTCATGGAGGGCAATGATGAAAAAGGAAATATTCTCAGATCAAAATGGAAAGAAGGCTTCTGAGAAAATGCATTGCGATGTGTGAATGCAAATCTCAGAGTTACACGTTTCTCTTCATTCATCAGTTGGTTAACACAGTTTTCTGAAAATCTGCAATGGGATACTTCTTAGCGCAATGAAGCTTATGGTGACAAAGGAAATTTCCTCAGATGAAAACTAGAAAGAAGCTTTCTAAGACAATTCTTGGTGATGGGTGAATTTATCTCACAGAGCTCCACTTATGTTTCGTGGAGCAGTCCATTAACACTGTCTTTGGGGAACCTGAGAAGGGCTTCTTTGGATCACATTGAGGCCTACGCTGAGAAAGAAAATATCATCAGTTCAAACCGTGAAAGAAGCTTTCTGAGAAACTTCTTTATGATCTGTAAAATCACCTCACAGTGTTACAGCTTAGTACTCAGTAAGCAGTTTGCTAACACTCTTTTCGAGGAATCTGCAAAGTGATCTTTGGGAGCCCGTAGGGGCCCAGGGTGATAAAGAAATTATCCTCTGATAATAACTAGAGAGAAGCTTTCTGAGGGAATGCTTTCTGATGTGTGACATCATCACACAGAGTTCCACCCTTCCCTTCTTGGAACAGTTTGGTAACACTGTTGTCGTGGATTCTGGAAAGTGGTATTTGGGAGCTCAAGGAGGGCAACGGTGAAAAAGGAAATATCCTCCCATCAAAACTGAAAAGAAGCCTTCTGAGAAACTGCATTGCGATGTGTGACTGCAACTCACAGAGTTACACGTTTCTCGTCAGTCATCAGTTGGCTAACACAGTTTTCTGGAAATCTGCAAAGGAATACTTCTTAGCGCAATGAAGCTTACGGTGACAAAGGAAATATCCTCAGATTAAGTCTTGAAGGAAGCTTTCTTAGACACTTCTTGGTGATGTGTGTATTCATTTCTCAGAGTTCTCTTATGTTTCGTGGAGCAGTCCATGAACACTGTCTTTGAGGAACCTGAGAAAGGTTTATTTGGATCACATTGAGACCTACGTTGAGAAAGGAAACATCATCAGTTCAAAACATGAAAGAAGCTTTCTGAGAAACTTCTTTGTGATCTGTGAATTCTCCACACGCAGTTACATCTTAGTCCTCAGGAAGCAGTTTGCCAACACTCTTTTCATGCAATCTGCAAAGCGATCTTTCGGAGCCCATAGGGGCCCATGGTGAAAAAGGAAATATCCACAGATAATAACTAGAGAGAAGCATTCTGAGAGATTGTTTTCTGATGTTTGACTTCATCACACAGAGTTCCACCCTTCCCTTCTTGGAACAGTTTGCTAACACTGTTGTCGTGGATTCTGCAAAGTGATATTTGGGAGCTCATGGAGGCAATGGTGCAAAAGGAAATATCCTCAGATCAAAACAGGAAAAGATGCCTTCTGAGAAACTGCATTGTGATTTGTGAATTCTACTCACAGGGTTAGACGTTTCTCTTCAGTCATTAGTTTGCTAACACAGTTTTCTTGAAATCTGCAGTGGGATACTTCTTAGTGCAATGAAGCTTACGGTGACAAAGGAAATATCCTCAGATGAAACCTAAAAAGAAGCTTTCTTAGACACTTCTTGGTGATGTGTGAATTCATCTCACAGAGTTCCACTTATGTTTCATGGAGTAGTCCATTAACACTGTCTTTGGGGAAGCTGAGAAGGATTTCTATTGATCGCATTGAGGCCTACGCTGAGAAAGGAAATATCAGTTCAAAACGTGGAAGGTTCTTTCTGAGAGAATTCTTTGTGATCTGGGAATTCACGTCACAGTGTTACAGCTTAGTGCTCTGGACGCAGTTTGCTAACACTCTTTTCTTGGAATCTGCAAAGGGATCTTTAGGGGCCCATAGGGGCCCATGGTGAAAAAGGAAATGTTTGGATGAACGGAGGCAAGATGGTGCACTTCCAGGTTCTTCTTCACCAACTTTTCCTGCACGCACGAAAATGCAGCCGGCGCCCGGGAAGGTGCAGACCAACTGGGCATGCGCCAGGTGACGTCAATCCGAATAGTCCAAGATTTACCTGGTCGCACCTGCGGAATGCCCCCTCACACGCCCCTGCCCCACCTATTGCCCTCCCACTCCTAGAAAAGCCGCTCCGGACGAACGCCATGCACGGATTTCCCAGCTTCCCCACTGCGGTCGGGACTGTTGGAACTCCGTCCGAGAGCTGCACGGGTGACTCTGTGGGCCTCATTTGTCAGGGGCCAACAGACCTCTCCCTACCCACCTTCTTCCCCTGAAGCTAGGTGACCAAAATGAACTTGCAGTTTTGCTCCTACCCTTGCCTAGTCGCTGGTTCTTTTGTACCGCCTCTGATGGTCTTAGAAAAACAAATCAGTTGGTGCCGAAGACCCGGGAGGAGACCCCTCCTCAGGCCTCTAAGGGTTGATTAACCTCCTCCTGCTCCCACGCGGCAGACGGACCAGGACCTGAGACCCGCTTCCCTCACTCTCACGGCCTCTCTGGGGTAAGTGTCCTTGTCTCCTCTTTACCACCCTCGGCCAAAATCCTGCGCAGGTCCGAGGTCCATTTGGAGCCACCAAGTGGCTCGGGAGACCCGTTCAGGACGGAGACGTCCGCCTGATGGTAATCTCCACTTTGGCTCCATGAGTCTCCAGTCTGTCTCTGCTGGTTCCAAAGGACGCTTTGAAGCCAGGCAGGGATCCATTTCCATTTCCATTGTGTCCATTGTGTCAGTAAAGTGGAAACAAATGGGAAACCCCCAGTCCAAATTTCCAAAGAGCACCCCCTTGGGGTGCCTCCTAGCCAATTTAAAAACCTTACGGCTCGAACAAGACCTTAGGAGGAAGCGGTTAATTTTCCTTTCCACTGTGACGTGATCGACCTCAGCAATTTCTGCCAGCGGCTAGGCAAGTGGTCTGAAATTAATTACGTACAAGGCTTTTGGGCCTTAAGCTCTCGTCCCTATACTCCTCCTCCTCCCCCCATCCAGACTCCTCCTTCCTCCTTCTTACCTACTAGTAATCCACTCAGTCCCGTGAGTCCTTCGGTGCCCCCAACTGGCTGTCTTGAGTCTCCTATCTCTGCACACACCCGCTCTAAGTGCCCTGCTGATGCCTCCACTCCTGCCCCACACCCTCCTACAGTGTTAGCGCCTTTGTGAGAGGTGGCTGGGGCAGCGGGGGTAGTCAGAGTACATGTCCCTTTTTCATTGGCCGATCTTTCCATAATTGAGAAGCGTTTAGGTGATTTCTCAGCTAATCCTACCATATACATAAAGGAATTTAGATACCTTTGTCAGGCCTATGACTTAACTTGGCATGACCTCCAGGTTATCCTAACCTCCACCCTAAACCCTGAGGAGCAAGAGCGCATCCTAGCGGCCGCCAGGCAGCACGCCAACCAACTACATTTAACTGACGCCGCCATTCCACTAGGGGGGCAAGCAGTCCCCTCGGCAGACCCAGACTGGAACTACCAAGCAAACCAGCCTGGGCGCCGTAGGCGAGACATAATGGTTCAGTGTTTGTTGGCTGGTATGCAAACAGCCTCAAACAAAACTGTAAATTTTAACAAATTAAAAGAAATTATTCAAAATCCAGAAGAAAATCCAGCCGCATTCTTAAATAGGCTGACTGAGGTTCTAACCCAATATACCCGGTTAGATCCCGCCTCCCCCACAGGGGCCACCATTTTGGCGTCTTATTTCATTTCTCAATCAGCTCCTGACATTTGTAAGAAACTTCAAAAGGTAGAGGATGGTCCTCAGGCACCAATACAAGACCTGGTTGAATTAGCTTTTAAGGTCTATAACTCCAGAGAGGAGACGGCTGAGGCAGTGCGACAGGCACACCTCAAAATGAAGTCCCAGCTCCTAGCAGCAGCTTTACAGCCCAGTTGTAACCCCAGACCAGAGAGCACACACCCCACAGACTCCAAGGCCACGAAAGGAGCCTGCTATAAGTGTGGCAAGGCAGGACACTATGACAGCAGGTGTCCGCAAGGTCCCCGAGTCCCAACGCAGCCTTGTTATAAGTGCAAGGCGTCAGGACATTGGGCCAATGAATGTCCTAACCCTCGTCCACCAGCATCCCCCTGCCCTGCTTGCCAGCAGGGAGGACACTGGAAGTCTGATTGCCCCACCCTGAGAACAGGTGCTGCGTCTCCATGTGACCCCCTTTCCCAGGATCCTGGGTGCTCCTTCCACCTTAACTGAAGGTGCCGAGACTCGGGGACCCCCATCACCCTCGCCGAGTCACGGGTAACTCTCCTGGTAGCGGGTAAGACAATCTTTTAATCAACAGCGAGGCTACCTATTCTGTTTTGCCGTCCTTCTCTGGAACTAGCCTTCCATCCAGTATCTCTGTAGTAGGAGTTAGCAGAAAGCCATCCACTCCACAAAAACTCCACTCTTTAATTGCTGCCTGGCCAACAACTACTCTGCGCGCTCGATCCTCATTCCCAGTTAAAAAGGGCCCCTACCGAAAGCAATCATTGGAAATCAGTTTGGCTTTCCCCTATTCACCTCAAACTTACAAAATGTTCTAACTACCTCATACTCCTCAACCTTGCTGGGACCTTCCTTCTGGGTTTTTCCCATATTCCAACAAATGCTTCCATTCCTCATTCCTATACTAATACCTTATTTTATTCTTCATCCGTACATCCAAATGCCAACCATGGGCCCCGAGCTTCACGACGCCCCTTAACAGCAGGAAGTAGCCAGACAGACCACGGCGCCCCTTATCACTATTACCAATAAAAGGTTGGACTGTTTCAATGAACGGAGGCAAGATGGTGCACTTACAGGTTCTTCTTCACCAACATTTCCCGCGCACGCGAATATGAAGCCAGCACCCAAGAGGGTGCAGA
Source organism: Rhinopithecus roxellana (assembly GCF_007565055.1). Lineage (NCBI taxonomy): Eukaryota > Metazoa > Chordata > Mammalia > Primates > Cercopithecidae > Rhinopithecus > Rhinopithecus roxellana. The sequence goes on from NC_044563.1 coordinate 83,293,665, forward strand.
CCAACTGGGCATGCGCCAGGTGACGTCAGTCCGAAGAGACCAAGATTTACCTGGTCGCACCTGCGGAACGCCCCCTGAGACGCCCATGCCCCACCTATTGCCCTCCCACTCCTAGAAAAGCCGCTCCGGAAGAATGCCACGAACGGACTTCCCAGCTTCCCCACTGCGGTCGGGACTGTTGGAACTCCATTCGAGAGCTGCACGGGTGACTCTGTGGGCCTCATTTGTCGGGGGCCAACAGACCTCTCCCTACCCACCTTCATCCCCTGAAGCAAGGTGACCAAAATAAACTTGCAGTTTTGCACCTACCCTTGCCTAGTCACTGGTTCTTTTGTACCTGCTCTGGTGGTCTTAGAAAAACAAATCAGAAAATATCCTCAGATAATAACTAGAGAGAAGGTTTCTGAGAGATTGCTTTCTGATGTGTGACTTCATCACACAGAGTTCCACCCTTCCCTTCTTAGAACAGTCTGCTAACACTGTTGTCGTGGATTCTGCAAAGTGATGTTTGGGAGCTCATGGAGGCAATGGTGAAGAAGGAAATATCGTCAGAACAAAACTGGAAAGAAGCCTTCTGAGAAACTGTATTGCGATGTGTGAATGCAACTCACAGAGTTACACGTTTCTCTCAAGTCATCAGTCATCAGTTTGCTAACACAGTTTTCTGGAAATCGGCAATGGGATACTTCTTAGCGCAATGAAGCTTAAGGTGAAAAAGGAAATATCCTCAGATGAAAACTAGAAAGAAGCTTTCGTAGACACTTCTTGGTGATGTGTGACTTCATCTCACAGAGTTCCACTTATATTTCCTGGAGCAGTCCATTAACACTGTCTTTGAGGAACCTGAGAAGGGCTTCTTTGGAATGCATTGAGGCCTACACTGAGAAAGGAAATATCATCAGTTCAAAACGTGAAAGAAGCTTTCTGAGAAACTTCTTTATCATCTGGGAATTCACGTCACAGGGTAACAGCTTAGTCCTCAGGAAGCAGTTTGCTAACACGCTTTTCATGGAATCTGCAAAGTGATCTTTGGGAGCCCATAGGGGCCCATGGTGAAAAAGGAAATATCCTCAGATAATAACTACAGAGAAGCTTTCTGAGAGATTGCTTTCTGATGTGTGACTTCGTCACTGAGTTACACCCTTCCCTTCTTGGAACAGTTTGCTAACACTGCTGTCGTGGATTCTGCAAAGTGATATTTGGGAGCTCATGGAGGGCAACGGTGAAAAAGGAAATATCCTCAGATTAAAGCTGGAAAGAATCCTTCTGAGAAACTGCATTGTGATGTGTCAATGCAACTCACAGACTTACATGTTACTCTTCAGTCATCAGTTTGCTAACACAGTTTTCTGGAAATCTACAGTGGGATACTTCTTAGCGCAATGAAGCTTAGGGTGACAAAGGAAATATCCTCAAAAGAAAACTAGAAAGAAGCTTTCTTAGACACTTCTTGGTGTTGTGTGAATTCATCCCACAGAGTTCCGCTTATGTTTCATGGAGGAGTCCATTAACACTGTCTTTGAGGGACCTGAGAAGGGCTTCTTTGGATCCCATTGAGGCCTACGCTGAGAAAGGAAATATCATCAGCTGAAAACGTGACAGAAACTTTCTGAGAAACTTCTTTGTGATCGGGGAATTCACCCCACAGAATTACAGCTTAGTCCTCAAGAAGCAGTTTACTAACACTCTTTTCGTGGAATCTGCAAAGTGATCTTTGGGAGCCCGTAGGGGCCCATGCTGAAAAAGGGAATATCCTCAGATAATAACTAGAGAGAAGCTTTCTCAGAGATTGCTTTCTGATGCGTGACTTCATCACACAGACTTCCACCCTTCCCTTCTTGGAACAGTTTGCTAACACTGTGGTCGTGGATTCTGCAAAGTGATATTTGGAAGCTCATGTAGGGCAATGGTGAAAAAGGAAATATCCTCAGCTCAAAACTGGAAAGAAGCCTTCTGAGAAACTGCATAGCGATGTGTGAATACAACTCACAGAGTTACACGTTTCTCTTCAGTCATCAGTTTGCTAACACAGTTTTCTGTAAATCTGCAATAGGATACTTCTTACCGCAATGAAGCTTATGGTGACAAAGGAAATATCCTCAGATGAAAACTAGAAAGAAGCTTTCTTAGACACTTCTTGGTGACGTGTGAATTCATCGCACAGAGTTCACTTATGTTTCGTGGAGCAGTCATTAACACTGTCTTTGAGGAACCTGAGAAAGGTTTCCTTGGATTGCATTGAGGCCGACGATGAGAAAGAAAATATCATCAGTTCAAAACATGAAAGAAGCTTTCTGAGAACTTCTTTGTGATGTGTGACTTCACCTCACCGACTTACAGCTTATTCCACAGGAAGCAGTTTGCTAACCCTCTTTTCGTGGAATCTGCAAAGTGATCTTTCGGAGCCCATAGGGGCCCATGGACAAACAGGAAATATCCTCAGATAATAACTAGAGAGAAGCTTTCTCAGAGATTGCTTCCTGATGTGTGACTTCACCACACTGAGTTCCACCCTTCCCTTCTTGGAAGAGTTTGCTAACACTGTTGTCCTGGATCTTGCAAAGTGCTATTTTGTATCTCATGGAGGGCAATGGTGAAAAAGGAAACATCCTCAGATCAAAACTGGAAAGAAGCCTTCTGAGAAACTGCATTGCGATGTGTAAATGCAACTCACAGAGTTACACGTTTCTTTTCTGTGATCACTTTGGTAGCGCAATATTCTGGAAGTCTGCAATGGAATACTTCTTAGCCTTATGCAGCTGACGGTGACAAAGCAAATATCCTGAGATCAAAAACTGAAAGAAGATTTCTGAGAAATTGCTTTCTGATGTGTGACTTCATCTCTCAGAGTTACACCACTCTTTGTTGGAGCCGTTTCCTAGGACTGTTTCCGTGGATTCCGAGAAGTGCTATTTCGGATGGGATTGAAGAGTAGAAGGACAAAGGAAATATCCTCCGAGAAAAGGGGAATGAAGCTTTCAGGGAAACTGCTTTGTGATGTGTGAATTCACTTCACGGTGTTACACCACCCTTTCTGGGGTAGTTTGCTAGCACTCATTTTGTGGAATCTCAGAAATGATGTCTTGGATATCGTTGAATCCCATGGTGAATAAGGAAGTATCCTCAGACAAACCTGGAGAAAAGCCTTCTTGGAAACTTCTTTGTTGTGGGTGAATTCAGCCCACAGATGGCCATCATTGTTTTCACTGAGAAGCTTGCTAGCAGAGTGGTCACATAATCTACAATAGGACACACGGTGGAGCTCCGAGACCACAAATAACCTCATCTTAAAAAAAAAGAATCATTCTGAGAAACCGCTTTGTGAGGTGTGAATTCAAACCACTAAGTTACACCTGTGTTTCATGTGGCCGTTGCCTATCTCTGTTTGTGGGGAATCTGAGAACTGATATTTCATATCCCTTTAAGACTACGGGGCCAATGGAAATAGCCTCCAAAAAAAACAGAAAGAAGCTTACTGAGAAACTTCTTTGTGATCTGTGAATTCACCTCACAGAGTTACAGCTTAGTCCTCAGGAAGCAGTTTGCTAACACTCTTTTCGTGGAATCCGCAAAGTGATCTTTGGGAGCCCATAGGGGCCCACGGTGAAAAAGGAAATATCCTCAGATAATAACTAGAGAGAAGCTTTCTGAGAGATTGCTTTCTGATGTGTGACTTCATCACACAGAGTTCCAACCTTCCCCTCTTGGAACAGTTTGCTATCACTGTTGTCGTGTATTCTGCAAAGTGATATTTGGGAGCTCATGGAGGGCAAAGGTGAAAAAGGAAAGATCCTCAGATCAAAACCGGAAAGAAGCCTTCTGAAAAACTGTATTGCGATGTGTGATTGCAACTCACAGAGTTACACGTTTCTCTTCAGTCATGAGTTTGCTAACACAGTTTTCTGGAAATCTGCCATGGGATACTTCTTAGCGCAATGAAGCTTACGGTGACAAAGGCAATATCCTCAGATGATAACCAGAAAGAATCTTTCTTAGACACTTCTTGGTGATGTGTGAATTCATCTCACAGAGTTCCACTTATGTTTCGTAGAATCGTCCGTTAACACTGTCTTTGAGAAACCTGAGAAGGGCTTTTTGGATCGCATTGAGGCCTATGCTGAGAAAGAAAATATCATCAGTTCAAAACGTGAAAGAAGGTTTCCAAGAAACTTCTTTGTGATCTGTGAATTCACCTCACAGGTTTGCAGCTTAGTCCTCAGGAAGCAGTTTGCTAACACTCTTTTCGTGGACTCTGAAATGTGATCTTTGGGAGCCCATAGGGGCCCATGGTGCAAAAGGAAATATCCTCAGATAATAACTGGAGAGAAGCTTGTTGAGAGATTGCTTTCTGATGTGTGACTTCATCACACAGAGTTCCACACTTCCCTACTTGGAACAGTTGACTAACACTGTTTTCGTGGATTCTGCAAAGTGATATTTGGGAGCTAATGGAGGGCAATGGTGGAAAAGGAACTATCCTCAGTTCAAAACTGGAAAGAATCCTTCTGAGAAAGTGCATTGCGATGTGTGAAGGCAACTCACAGAGTTACAGGGTTCTCTTAAGTCATGAGTTTGCTAACACAGTTTTCTGGAAATCTGCAATGGGATGTTTCTAAGCGCAATGACGCTTACGGTGAAAAAGGAAATATCCTCAGATGAAAACTAGAAAGAAGCTTTCTTAAACACTTCTTGGTGATTTTTGAATTCATCGCACAGAGGTCCACTTATGTTTCGCGACACAGTCCATTAACACTGGCTTTGAGGAAACTGACAAAGTTTATTTGGATCGCATTGAGGCCTACGCTGAGAAAGGAAATATCATCAGTTCAAAACGTGAAAGAAGCTTTCTGAGAAACTTCTTTGTGATCTGTGAATTCACCACACACAGTTACATCTTAGTCCTCAGGAAGCAGTTTGCTAACATTCTTCTCGTGGAATCTGCAAAGTGATCTTTGGGAGCCTTTCGGAGCCCATGGGGAAAAAGGAAATATCCACAGATAATAACTAGAGAGAAGCTTTCTGAGAGATTGCTTTCTGATGTGTGACTTCATCACACAGAGTTCCACCCTTCCCTTCTTAGAACAGTTTGCTTACACTGTTGTCATGGATTCTGCAAAGTGATATTTGGAAGCTCACGGAGGTCAATTGTGAAAAAGGAAATATCCTCAGATCAAAACTGGAAACAAGCCTTCTGAGAAACTGCATTGCCATGTGTGAATGCAAATCACAGACTTACACGTTTCTCTTCAGTCATCAGTTTTCTAACACAGTTTTTTGGAAATCCGCAATGGGATACTTCTTAGCGCAATGAAGCTTACGGTTACAAAGGAAATATCCTCAGATGAAAACTAGAAAGAAGCTTTCGTAGACACTTCTTGGTGATGTGTGAATTCATCTCACATAGTTCCACTTATGTTTCGTGGAGCAGTCCATTAACAATATCTTTGAGAAACCTGAGAAGGGCTACTTTGGATCGCATTGATGCCTACGCTGAGAAAGGAAATATCATCAGTTCAAAAGTGAAAGAAGCTTTCTGAGAAACTTCTTTGTGTCTGGAAATTCACCCGATAGAGTTACAGCTTAGTCCTCAGGAAGCAGTTTACTAACACTCTTTTCATGGAATCTGCAAAGTGATCTTTGGGAGCCCGTAGGGGCCCATGGTGAAAAAGAAAATATCCTCAGATAATAACTAGAGAGAAGCTTTCTGAGTGATTGCTTTCTAATGTGTGACTTCATCAAACGGAGTTCCACCCTTCCCTTATTGGAACAGTTTGCCAACACTGTTGTCGTGGATTCTGCAAAGTGATATTTGGGAGCTCAGGGAGGGCCATGTTGATAAAGGAAATATCCTCAGATCCAAAGTGGAAAGAAGCCTTCTGAGAAACTGCATTGCGTTGCGTGAATGCAACTCGCAGAATTACACGATTCTCTTCAGTCTACAGTTTGCTAACACAGTTTTCTGGAATTCTGCAATGGGATACTTCTAAGCGCAATGAATCTTATGGTGAAAACGGAAATATCCTCAGATGTAAACTAGAAAGAAGCTTTCTAAGACACTTCTTGGTGTTGTGTGAATTCATTTCACAGAGCTCCACTTATGTGTCGTGGAGGAGTCCATTAATACTGTCTTTCAGGAACCTGGGAAGGGTTTCTTTGGATCGCATTGAGGCCTACGCTAATAAAAAAAATATCATCAGTTCAAAACGTGAAAAAGCTTTCTGAGAAACTTCTTTGTGATCTCTGAATTCACCTCACAGTGTTACACATTCATCCTAAGGAAGCAGTTTGCTAGCACTCTTTTTGGGGAATCTGCAAATTGATCTTTGGGAGCCTATAGCGGCCCATGGTGAAAAAGGAAATATCATCAGATAATAAGTAGAGAGAAGCTTTCTGAGAGATTGCTTTCTGATGTGTGGCTTCACCACACAGAGTTCCACCCTTCCCTTCATGGAACAGTTTGCTAACACTGTTGTCGTGGATTCTGCAAAGTGATATTTGGGAGCTCATGGAGGGCAATGGTGAAAAAGGAAATATACTCAGATCAAAACTGGAAAGAAGCCTTCTGAGAAACTGCATTGCGATGTGTGAAGGCAACTCACAGAGATACAGGTTTCTCTTCAGTCATCAGTTTGCTAACACAGTTTTCTGAAATCTGCAACGGGATACTTCTTAGCTCCATGAAGCTTACGGTGACAAAGGAAATATCCGCAGATGAAAACTAGAAAGAAGTTTTCTTTGACACTTCTTGATGATGTGTGAACTCGACTCACAGAGTTCCACTTATGTTTCGTGGAGCAGTCCATTATCACTGTCTTTGAGGAACCTGAGAAGAGAGTCTTTGGATCGCATTGAGGCCTACGCTGAGAAGGAAAATATCCTCAGTTCAACACGTGAAAGAATCTTTCTGAGAAACTTCTTTGTGATCTGGGAATTCATGCACAGCTTTACAGCTTAGTCCTCAGGAAGTAGTTTGCTAACACTTTTCGTTTAAAGTGCAAAGTGATCTTTGGGAGCCCATAGGGGCCCATGGAGAAAAAGGCAATATCCTCAGATAATAACTAGAGAGAAGCTTTCTGAGAGATTGCTTACTGATGTGGGACTTCATCACACAGAGTTCCACCCTTCCATTCTTGGAACAGTTTGCTCACACTGATGTCGTGGATTCTGCAAAGTGATATTTGGGAGCTCATGGAGGGCAAAGGTGAAAAAGGAAATATCCTCAGATCAAAACTGGAAAGAAGTCTTCTGATAAACTGCATTGCGATGTGTGAATGCAACTCACAGAGTTACACGTTTCCCTTAAGTCATCGGTTTGATAACACAGTTTTCTGGAAATCTGCATTGAGATGCTTCTTAGCGCAATGAAGCTTACGGTGACAAATGAAATATCCTCAGATGAAAACTAGAAAGAAGCTTCCTTAGACACTTCTTGGTTCTGTGTAAATTCATCTCACAGAGTTCCACATATGTTTCGTGGAGCAGTCCATTATCACTGTCTTTGAGGAACCTGAGAAGGGTTTATTTGGATCGCATTGAGACCGACGCTGAGTAAGAAAATATCATCAGTTCAAAACGTGAAAGAAGCTTTCTGAGAAACATCTTTGTGATCTGTGAATTCACCTCACAGAGTTACAGCTTAGTCCTCAAGAAGTAGTTTCCTAACACTCTTTTCGTGGTATCTGCAAAGTTATCTTTGGGACCCGTAGGGGCCCATGGTGAAAAAGGAAATATCCTCACATAATAACTAGAGAGAAGCTTTCTGAGAGATTGCTTTCTGATGTGTGACTTCATCACACAGAGTTCCACCCTTCCCTTTTTGGAACACTTTGCTAACACTATTTTCGTGGATTCTGCAAAGTGATATTTGGGAGCTCATGGAGGTCAATGGTGAAAAAGGAAATATCCTCATATCAAAACTGGAAAGAAGCCTTCTGAGAAAGTGCATTGCGATGTGTGAATGGAACTCACAGAGTTACAGGTTTCTCTTCAGTCATCAGTTTGCTAACACAGTTTTCTGGAAATCTGCAAAGGGATACTTCTTAGTGCAATGAAGCTTATGGTGACAAAGGAAATATCCTCAGATGAAAACTAGAAAGAAGCTTTTTTACACACTTCTTGGTGATGTGTGAAATCATCTCACAGAGTGCCACTTATGTTTCGTGGAGCAGTCCATTATCAATGTCTTTGATTAACCTGAGAATGGTTAATTTGGTTCGCATTGAGGCCTACGCTGAGAAAGAAAATATCATCAGTTCAAAACGTGAAAGAAGCTTTCTGAGAAACTTCTTTGTGATCTGTGAATTCACCTCAGAGAGTTACAGGTTAGTCCTCAAGAAGCAGTGTGCTAACACTCTTTTTGTGGAATCTGTAAAGTGATCTTTGGGAGCCATTAGAGGCCCATGGTGAAATTGGAAATATTCTCAGGTGATAACCAGAGAGAAGCTTTCTGAGAGATTGCTTTTTGTTGTGTGATTTCATCACACAGAGTTTCACCCTTCACTCCTTGGAAAAGTTTCCTAACGCAGTTGTTGTGGATGTTGCAAAGTGATATTTCGGAGCTCAAGCAGGGCAAAGGTGAAAAAGGAAAGATCCTCAGATCAAAACTGGAAAGAAGCCTTCTGAGAAACTGCATTGCGATGTGTGAATGCAACTCACAGAGTTACACGTTTCTCTTCAGTCATCAGTTTGCTAACACAGTTTTGTGAAAATCTGCAATGGCATACTTCTTAGCGCAATGAAGCTTACGGTGATAAAGGAAATATCCTCAGATCAAAACTAGAAAGAAGCTTTCTTAGACACTTCTTGGTGACGTGTGAATTCTTCTTACCGATGTCACCTTATGTTTCGAGGAGCGGTCCATTAACACTGTCTTTGAGGAACCTGTGAAGGGCTTCTTTGGATCGCATTGAAGCCCACTCTGAGAAAGGAAATATCATCAGTTCAAAACGTGAAAGAAGCTTTCTGAGAAACTTCTTTGAGATCTGTGAATTCACGTCCCTGAGTTACAGCTTAGTCCTCCGAAAGCTGTTTGCTAACACACTTTTCGTAGAATCTGCAAAGTGCCCTTTGGGAGCCCTTAGAGGCCCATGGTGAAATAGAAAATATCCACAGATAATAACTAGAGAGAAGCTTTCTGAGAGACTGCTTTCTGATGTGTGACTTCATCACAAAGAGTTCCACCCTTCCCTTCTTGGAACACTTTGCTAACACTGTTGTCGTGGATTCTGTAAAGTGATATTTGGGAGCTCATGGAGGGCAATGGTGAAAAAGAAAATATCCACAGATTAAAACTGGAAAGAAGCCTTCTGAGAAACTGCAGTGCAATGTGTGAAGGCATCTCACACAGTTACACGTTTCTCATCACTCATCAGTTTGCTAACACAGTTTTCTGGAAATCTGCAATGGGATACTTCTTGGTGCAATGAAGGTAACGGTGACAAAGGAAATATCTTCAAGGAAAACTAGAAAGAAGCTTTGTTAGACACTTCTTGGTGATGTGTGAATTCATCTCACAGAGTTACACTTATGTTTCGTGGAGCATTCCATTAACACTGTCTTTGAGGAACCTGAGAAGGGATTCTTCAGAACGCATTGAGGCCTATGCTGAGAAAGAAAATATCATCAGATCAAAACGTGAAGGAAGCTTTGTGAGAAACTTCTTTGTGATCTGTGAATTCACATCACAGAGTTACAGCTTAGTCGTCAGGAAGCAGTTTGCTGACACTCTTTTCGTGGAATCTGCAAAGTGATCATTGTGAGCCCTTAGGGGCCCATGGTGAAAAAGGAAATATCCTCAGATAATAAATAGAGAGAAGCTTCCTGAGAGATTGCTTACTGATGTGTGACTTCATCACACAGACTTCCACCCTTCCCTTCTTGGAACAGTTTGCTAACACATTTGTCGTGGATTCTGCAAAGTGATATTTGGGAGCTCATGGAGGGCAATGGTGAAAAAGGAAATATCCACAGATCAAAACTGGAAAGAAGCCTTCTGAGAAAATGCATTGCGATGTGTGAATGCAACTCACAGAGTTACACGTTTCTCTTAAGTCATCAGTTTGCTAACACAATTTTCTGGAAATCTGCAGTTTGATACTTCTTAACGCAAGGAAGCTTACGGTGACAAAGGAAATATCCTCAGTGGAAAATTAGAAAGAAACTTTCTTAGACACTTCTTGGTGATGTGTGAATTCATTGCACAGAGTTCCACTTATGTTTCGTGGAGCAGTCCATTAACACTGTCTTTGGGGAACTTGAGAAGGGCTTCCTTGGATCGCATTGAGGCCTACGCTGATCAAGGAAATTTCATCCGTTCAAAACGTGAAAGAAGCTTTCTGAGAAACTTCTTTCTGATCTGTGAGTTCATCTCACTGTCTTATAATTTAGACTTCAGGAAGCAGTTTGCTCACAGTCTTTTCGTGGAATCTGGAAAGTGATATTTGGTAGCCCATAGGGGCCCATGGTGAAAAAGGAAATGTCCTCACTTAATAACTACAGAGAAACTTTCTGAGAGATTGCTTTCTGATGTGTGACTTCATCACACAGAGTTCCATCCTTCCCATCTTGGAACAGTTTGTTAACAATGTTGTTGTGGATTCTGCAAAGTGATGTTTGGGACCTCATGGAGGGCAATGGTGAAAAGGAAATATCCTCAGATCAAAACTGGAAAGAAGCCTTCTGAGAAAATGCATTGCGATGTGTGAATGCATTTCACAGAGTTACACGTTTCTCTTCAGTCATCAGTTTGCTAACACAGTTTTCTGGAAATCTGCAATGGAATACTTCTTAGCGCAATGAAGCTTACGGTGACAAAGGAAAATCCTCAGATGAAAAACAGAAAGAAGCTTTCTTAGACACTTCTTGGTGATGTGTGAATTCATCTCACAGAGTTCCACTTATGTTTCGTGGAGCAGTCTATTATCACTGTCTTTGAGGAAACTGAGAAGGTTTTCTTTGGATCGCATTGAGGCCTACGCTGAGAAAGGAAATATTATCAGTTCAAAATGTGAAATAATCTTTCTGAGAAACTTCTTTGTGATCTGCGAATTCACGTCACAGTGTTACAGCTTCATCCTCAGGAAGCAGTTTACTAACATGCTTTTCGTGGAATTTGCAAAGTGATTTTTGGGAGCCCATAGGGGCCTGTGGTAAAAAAGGAAATATCCACAGATATTAACTATAGAGAAGCTTTCTGAGAGATTGCTTTTTGATGTGTGACATCATCACACAGAGTTCCACCCTTCCCTTTTTGGAAAACTTTGCTAAAACTGTTGTCGTGGATTCTGCAAAGTGATATTTGGGAGCTCATGGAGGGCAATGGTGAAAAAGGAAATACCCTCAGATCAAAACTGTAAGGAAGCCTTCTGAGAAACTGCATTGCGATGTGTGAATGCAACTCACAGAGTTACACGTTTCTCTTCAGTCATCAGTTTGCGAACACAGTTTTCTGGAAATCTGCAGCGGGATCCTTCTTAGCGCAATGAAACTTACGATGACACAGGAAGTATCCTCAGATGAAAACTAAAAAGAAGCTTTCTTAGACACTTCTTGGTGATGAGTGAATTCCTCTCACAGAGATCCACTTATGTTTCGTGGAGCAGTCCATTAACACTGTCTTTGAGGATCCTGAGAAGGGCTTCCTTGGATCGCAATGAGGCCTACGCTGAGAAAGGATATATCATTAGTTCAAAACGTCAAAGAATCTTTCTGTGAAACTTCTTTCTGATCTGGGAATTCAAGTCACAGGGTTACAGCTTAGTCCTCAGGAAGCAGTTTGCTAACACTCTTTTCGTGGAATCTACAAAGTGATCTCTGGGAGCCCGTAGGGTCCAAAGGTGAAAAAGGAAATATCCTCAGATAATAACTAACGAGAAGCTTTCTGAGAGATTGCTTTCTGATGTGTAACTTCAACACACAGAGTTCCACTCTTCCCTTCTTGGAACAGTTTGCTAGCACTGTTGTCGTGGATTCTGCAAAGTGATATTTGGGAGCTCATGGAGGGCAATGGTGAAAAAGGAAATATCCTCAGAACAAACCTGGAAAGAAGCCTTCTGAGAAACTGCATTGCGATGTGTGAATGCAACTCACACAGTTACAAGTTTCTCTTCAGTCATCAGTTTGCTAACACAGGTTTCTGTAAATCTGCGATGGGATACTTCTTGGCTCAATAAAGCTTACGGTGACAAAGGAAATATCCTCAGATGAAAACTAGAAAGAAGCTTTTTTAGACACTTCTTGGTGATGTGTGAATTCACCTCACAAAGTTCCACTTATGTTTTGTGGAGCAGTCCATTAACACTGTCTTTGAGAAACCTGGGAAGGCTTCTTTGGATCACCTTGAGGCCTACGCTGAGAAAGAAAATATCGTCAGTTCAAAACGTGAAAGAAGCCTTCTGAGAAACTTGTTTGTGATCCGTGAATTCACCACACAGAGTTAAAGCTTAGTCCTTAGGAAGCAGTTTGCTAACACTCTTTTCGTGGAATCTGCAAAGTGATCTTTGTTAGCCCGTATGGGGGCATGGTGAAAAAGGAAATATCCTCAGATAATAGCTAGAGAGAAGCTTTCTGAGAGATCGCTTTCTGATGTGTGACTTCATCACAGAGAGTTCCACCCTTTCCTTCTTGGAAGAGTTTGCTAACACTGTTGTCGTGGATTCTGCAAAGTGATATTTGGTAGCTAATGGAGGGCAATGGTGAAAAAGGAAATATCCTCAGATCAAAACTTTAAAGCAGCCTTCTGAGAAACTGCATTGCGATGTTTAAGGGCAATTCAAAGAGTTACACGTTTCTCTTCAGTCTTCAGTTTGCTAACACAGATTTCTGGACATGTGCAATGGGATACTTCTTAGCGCAATGAAGCTTCCGGTGACAAAGGAAATATCCTCAGATGAAAACTAGAAAGAAGCTTTGTTAGACACTTCTTGGTGATGTGTGAATTCATCTCACAGATTTCCACTTACGTTTCGTGGAACACTCTATTATCACTGTCTTTGAGGAAGCTGAGAAGTGTTTCTTTGGATCGCATTGAGGCCTACGCTGAGAAAGAAAATATCTTCAGTTCAAAACGTGAAAGAAGCTTACTGGGAAACTTCTTTGTGATCTCTGAATTCACATCACAGTGTTACAGCTTAGTCCTCAGGAAGCAGTGAGCTAACACTCTTTTCGTGGAATCTCCAAAGTGATGTTTGTTAGCCCGTAGGGGCCCATGGTTTAAAAGGAAATATCCTCAGATAATAACTGAGAGAAGCTTTCTTAGAGATTGCTTTCTGATGTGTGACTTCATCACACAGAGTTCCACCCTTCCGTTCTTGGAACAGTGTGCTAACACTGTTGTCGTGGATTCTGCAAAGTGATATTTGGGAGCTCATGGAGGGCAATGGTGAAAAAGGAAATATCCTCCCATCAAAACTGGAAAGAAGCCTTGTGAGAAACTGCACTGTGATGTGTGAATGCAACTCACAGAATTACACGTTTCTTGTCCGTGATCACTTTGCTAGCACAGTTTTCTTGAAATCTGCATTGGAATACTTCTTAGCCCTATGCAGCCGACGGTGACAAAGCAAATTTCCTCAGATGAAAAACTGAAAGAAGCTTTCTGAGAAATTGCTTTCTGATGTGTGACTTCATCTCTCAGAGTTACACCACTCTTTGTTGGAGCCGTTTCCTAGGACTGTTTCCGTGGATTCCGAGAAGTGCTATTTCGAATGGCTTTGAAGAGTAGAAGGACAAAGGAAATATCCTCCGAGAAAAAGGGGAATGAAGCTTTCAGAGAAACTGCTTTGTGAAGTGTGAATTCATTTCACAGTGTTACACCACCCTTTCTTGGGGTAGTTTGCTAGCACTCATTTTGTGGAATCTCAGAAATGATGTCTTGGATATCGTTGAATCCCATGGTGAATAAGGAAGTATCCTCAGACAAAGCTGGAGAAAAGCCTTCTCAGAAACTTCTTTGTTGTGGGTGAAATCAGCCCACAGATGGCCATCATTGTTTTCACTGAGAAGCTTCCTAGCAGAGTTGTCACAGAATCTGCAATAGGACACACTGTGGAGCTCCGAGACCACAAATAACCTCATCTTCAAAAAAAAAGAATCATCTGAGAAACCGCTTTGTGATGTGTGAATTGAAACCACTGAGTTACACCTGTGTTTCGTGGGGCCATTCCCCAGCTCTGTTTGTGTGGAATCTGAGAACTGATATTTCGGATCCCTTTGAAGACAACGGGGCCAATGGAAAGAGCCTCCGATAAAAATCCGAAAGAAGCTTACTGAGAAACTTCTTTGTGATCTGTGAATTCATCTCAGAGAGTTACAACTTAGATCTCAGAAAGTAGTTTGCTAATACTGTTTTCGTGGAATCTGCAAAGTGATATTTGGAAGCCCAAAGGGGCCAATGGTGAAAAAGGAAATATCCTCAGATAATAACTAGAGAGAAGCATTCTGAGAGATTGCTTTCTGATGTGTGACTTCATCACACAGAGTTCCACCGTTCTCTTCTTGGAACACTTTGCTAACACTGTTGTCGTGGATTCTGCAAAGTGATATTTGGGAGATCATGGAGGGCAATGGTGAAAAAGGAAATATCCTCAGATCAAAACTGGCAAGAAGCCTTCTGAGAAACTGCATTGCGATCTGTGAAGGCAACTCACAGAGTTACACGTTTATCTCTTCAGTCATCAGTTTGCTAACACAGTTTTCTGGAAATGTGCAATGGGATACTTCTTAGCCCAATGAAGCTTCTGGTGACAAAGGAAATATCCGCAGATGAAAACTAGAAAGAAGCTTTCTTTGACACTTCTTGATGATGTGTGAATTCATCTCACAGAGTTTCACTTATGTTTCCTGGAGCAGTCCATTATCACTGTCTTTGAGGAACCTGAGAAGATATTCTTTGGATCGCATTGAGGCCTACGCTGAGAGAGAAAATATCATCAGTTAAAAACGCGAAAGAAGCTTACTGAGAAACTTCTTTGTGATCTCTGAATTCACCTCACAGAGTTACAGCTTAGTCCTCAGGAAGCAGTGTGCTAACACTCTTTTCGTCGAATCTGCAAAGTGATCTTTGGGAGCCAATGGGTGCCCAGGTTGAAAAAGGAAATATCCTCAGATAACAACTAGAGAGAAGCTTTCTGAGAGATTGCTTTCTGATGTGTGACTTCATCACACAGTGTTCCACCCTACCCTTCTTGGAACAGTTTGCTAACACTGTTGTCGTGGATTCTACAAAGTGATATTTGGGAGATCATGGAGGGCTATGGTGAAAAAGAAAATATCCTCAGATCAAAACTGGAAAGAAGCCTTGTGAGAAACTGCATTGCGATGTGTGAATGCAACTCACAGAATTACACGTTTCTTGTCCGTGATCACTTTGCTAGCACAGTTTTCTTGAAATCTGCATTGGAATACTTCTTAGCCCTATGCAGCTGACGGTGACAAAGCAAATTTCCTCAGATGAAAAACTGAAAGAAGCTTTCTGAGAAATTGCTTTCTGATGTGTGACTTCATCTCTCAGAGTTACACCACTCTTTGTTGGAGCCGTTTCCTAGAACTGTTTCCGTGGATTCCGAGAAGTGCTATTTCGAATGGCTTTGAAGAGTAGAAGGACAAAGGAAATATCCTCCGAGAAAAAGGGGAATGAAGCTTTCAGAGAAACTGCTTTGTGAAGTGTGAATTCATTTCACAGTGTTACACCACCCTTTCTTGGGGTAGTTTGCTAGCACTCATTTTGTGGAATCTCAGAAATGATGTCTTGGATATCGTTGAATCCCATGGTGAATAAGGAAGTATCCTCAGACAAACCTGGAGAAAAGCCTTCTCAGAAACTTCTTTGTTGTGGGTGAATTCAGCCCACAGATGGCCATCATTGTTTTCACTGAGAAGCTTGCTAGCAGAGTTGTCGCAGAATCTGCAATAGGACACATGGTGGCGTGCCAAGACCACAAACAACATCATCTAAAAAGAGAAAGAATCTTTCTGAGAAACCGCTTTGTGAGGTGTGAATTCAAAGCACTGAGTTACGCCTGTGTTTCGTGGGGCCGTTGCCTAGCTCTGTTTGTGTGGAATCTGAGAACTGATATTTCGGACCCTTTGAAGACAATGGGGCCAATGGAAATAGCCTCCGATAAAAATCAGAAAGAAGCTTACTGAGAAACTTCTTTGTGATCTGTGAATTCATCTCAGAGAGTTACAACTTAGATCTCAGGAAGTAGTTTGCTAATACTGTTTTCGTGGAATCTGCAAAGTAATATTTGGAAGCCCAAAGGGGCCAATGGTGAAAAAGGAAATATCCTCAGATAATAAGTAGAGAGAAGCTTTCTGAGAGATTCCTTTCTGATGTGTGACTTCACCACACAGATTTCCACCCTTCCCTTCTTGGGACAGCTTGCTAACACTGTTGTCGTGGGTTCTGCAAAGTGATATTTGGGAGATCATGGAGGGCAATGGTGAAAAAGGAAATATCCCCGGAGCAAAACTGGAAAGAAGCCTTCTGAGAAACTGCATTGCGATGTGTGAAGGCATCTCACAGAGTTACAGGTTTCTATTCAGTCATCAGTTTGCTAACACAGTTTTCTGGAAATCTGCAATGCGATACTTCTTAGCGCAATGAAGCTTACGGTGACAAAGGAAATATCCGCAGATGAAAACTAGAAAGAAGCTTTCTTTGACACTTCTTGATGATGTGTGAATTCATCTCACAGAGTTTCACTTATGTTTCGTGGAGCAGTCCATTATCACTGTCTTTGAGGAACCTGAGAAGATATTCCTTGGATCGCACTGAGGCCTACGCTGAGAGAGATATCATCAGTTTAAAACGTGAAAGAAGCTTACTGAGAAACTTCTTTGTGATCTCTGAATTCACCTCACAGTGTTATAGCTTAGTCCTTCAGGAAGCAGTTTGCTAACACTCTTTTCGTGGTATCTGCAAAGTGATCTTTGAGAGCCAATAGGGACCCAGGTTGAAAAACGAAATATCCCCAGATAACAACTAGAGAGAAGCTTTCTGGGAGATTGCTTTATGATGTGCGACTTCATCACACAGTGTTCCACCCTTCTGTTCTTGGAACACTTTGCTAACACTGTTGTCGTGGATTTTACAAAGTGATATTTGGGAGATCATGGAATGCAATGGTGAAAAAGAAAATATCCTCAGATCAAAACTGGAAAGAAGCCTTCTGAGAAACTGCATTGCGATGTGTGAATGCAACTCACAGAGTTACACGTTTCTCTTCAGTCTTCAGTTTGCTAACACAGTTTTCTGGAAATGTGCAATGGGATACATCTTAGCGCAATGAAGCTTCCGGTGACAAAGGAAATATCCTCAGATGAGAACTAGAAAGAAGCTTTCTTAGACACTTCTTGGTAATGCGTGAATTCATCTCACAGATTTCCACTTACGTTTCTCGTAGCAGTCCATTATCACTGTCTTTGAGGAACCTGAGAAGAGTTTCTTTGGATCGCATTGAGGCCTACGCTGAGAAAGAAAATATCTTCAGTTCAAAACGTGAAAGAAGCTTACTGGGAAACTTCTTTGTGATCTCTGAATTCACATCACAGTGTTACAGCTTAGTCTTCAGGAAGCAGTGTGCTAACACTCTTTTCGTGGAATCTGCAAAGTGATCTTTGTTAGCCCGTAGGGGCCCATGGTGAAAAAGGAAATATCCGCAGATAATAACTAGAGAGAAGCTTTCTGAGAGATTGCTTTCTGATGTGTGACTTCATCACACAGAGTTCCACCCTTCCCTTCTTGGAACAGTGTGCTAACACTGTTGTCCTGGATTCTGCAAAGTGATATTTGGGAGCTCATGGAGGGCAATGGTGAAAAAGGAAACATCCTCCCATCAAAACTGGAAAGTAGCCTTGTGAGAAACTGCATTGCCATGTGTGAATGCAACTCACAGAATTACACGCTTCTTGTCCGTGATCACTTTGCTAGCACAGTTTTCTTGAAATCTGCATTGGAATACTTCTTAGTCCTATGCAGCCGATGGTGACAAAGCAAATTTCCTCAGATCAAAAACTGAAAGAAGCTTTCTGAGAAATTGCTTTCTGATGTGTGACTTCATCTATCAGAGTGACAACACTCTTTGTTGGAACCGTTTCCTAGGACTGTTCCGTGGATTCTGAGAAGTGCTATTTCGAATGGGTTTGAAGAGTAGAAGGACAAAGGAAATATCCTCCGAGAAAAAGGGGAATGAAGCTTTCAGAGAAACTGCTTTGTGATGTGTGAATTCATTTCACAGTGTTACACCACCCTTTCTTTGGGTAGTTTGCTAGCACTCATTTTGTGGAATCTCAGAAGTGATGTCTTGGATATCGTTGAATCCCATGGTGAATAAGGAAGTATCCTCACACAAACCTGCAGAAAGGCCTTCTCAGAAACTTTTTGTGTCTGAATTCAGCCCACAGATGGCCATCATTGTTTTCACTGAGAAGCTTCCTAGCAGAGTTGTCACAGAATCTGCAATAGGACACACTGTGGAGCTCTGAGACCACAAATAACCTCATCTTCAAAAAAAAGAATCATCTGAGAAACCGCTTTGTGATGTTTGAATTCAAACCACTGAGTTACATCTCTGTTTCGTGGGGCCATTCCCCAGATCTGTTTGTGTGGAATCTGAGAACTGATATTTCGGATCCCTTTGAAGACAACGGGGCCAATGGAAAGAGCCTCCGATAAAAATCCGAAAGAAGCTTACTGAGAAACTTCTTTGTGATCTGTGAATTCATCTCAGAGAGTTACAACTTAGATCTCAGAAAGTAGTTTGCTAATACTGTTTTCGTGGAATCTGCAAAGTGATATTTGGAAGCCCATAGGGGCCAATGGTGAAAAAGGAAATATCCTCAGATAATAACTAGAGAGAAGCTTTCTGAGAGGTTGCTTTCTGATGTGTGACTTCACCACACAGAGTTCGACCCTTCCCTTCTTGGATCACTTTGCTAACACTGTTGTCGTGGATTCTGCAAAGTGATATTTGGGAGCTCATGGAGGGCAATGGTGAAAAAGGATATATCCTCAGAACAAAACTGGAAAGAAGCCTTCTGAGAAACTGCATTGCAATGTGTGAAGGCATCTCACAGAGTTACAGGTTTCTCTTCAGTCATCAGTTTGCTAACACAGTTTTCTGGAAATCTGCAATGGGAAACTTCTTAGCGCAATGAAGCTTACGGTGACAAAGGAAATATCCGCAGATGAAAACTAGAAAGAAGCTTTCTTTGAAACTTCTTGATGATGTGTGAATTTATCTCACAGAGTTTCACTTATGTTTCGTGGAGCAGTCCATTATCGCTGTCTTTGATGAACCTGAGAAGATATTCTTTGGATCGCATTGAGGCCTACGCTGAGAGAGAAAATATCATCAGTTCAAAACGTGAAAGAAGCTTACTGAGAAACTTCTTTGTGATCTCTGAATTCACCTCACAGAGTTACAGCTTAGTACTCAGGAACTCATGAAGCAGTTTGCTAACACTCTTTTCATCGAATCTGCAAAGTGATCTTTGGGAGCCAATACGGGCCCAGGTTGAAAAAGTAAATATCCTCAGATAACAACTAGAGAGAAGCTTTCTTAGAGATTGCTTTCTGATGTGTGAATTCATCACACAGAGTTCCACCCTTCCGTTCTTGGAACAGTTTGCTAACACTGTTGTCGTGGATTCTACAAAGTGATATTTGGGAGCTCATGGAGGGCAATGATGAAAAAGGAAATATCCTCAGATCAAACCTGGAAAGAAGCCTTCTGAGAAACTGCATTGCGATGTGTGAAGGCAACTCACAGAGTTACAGGTTTCTCTTCAGTCATCAGTTTGCTAAAACAGTTTTCTGGAAATGTGCAATGGGATACTTCTTAACGCAATGAAGCTGACGGTGACAAAGGAAATAGCCTCAGATGAAAACTAGAAAGAAGCTTTCTTAGACACTTCCTGGTGATGTGTGAATTCATGTCACAGATTTCCAATTACATTTCGTGGAACAGTCCATTATCACTGTCTTTGAGGAACCTGAGAAGATATTCTTTGGATCGCTTTGAGGCCTACGCTGTGAAAGAAAATATCTTCAGTTCAAAACGTGAAAGAAGCTTACTGGGAAACTTCTTTCTGATCTCTGAATTCACATCACAGAGTTACAGCTTAGTCTTCAGGAAGCAGTATGCTAACACTCTTTTCGTGGAATCTGCAAAGTGATCTTTGTTAGCCCGTAAGGGCCCATGGTGAAAAAGGAAATATCCTCAGATAACAACAAGAGTGAAGCTTTCTGAGAGATTGCTTTCTGATGTGTGACTTCATCACACAGAGTTACACCCTTCCCTTCTTGGAACAGTTTGCTAACACTGTTGTCATGGATTCTGCAAAGTAATATTTGGAAGCTCATGCAGGGCAACGGTGAAAAAAGAAATATCCTCAGATCAAAATTGGAAAGAAGCCTTCTGAGAAACTGCATTGAAATGTGTGAATGCAACTCTCAGAGTTACACGTTTCTCTTCCGTCATCAGTTTGCTAACACAGTTTTCTGGAAATCTGCAATGGGATACTTCTTAGTGCAATGAAGCTTACGGTGACAAAGGAAATATCCTCAGATGAAAACTAGAGACAAGCTTTCTTAGACACTTCTTGGTGATGTGTGAATTCACGGTGATGTGTGAATTCACCTCACAGAGTTCCACTTATGATTCGTGCAGAAGCCCATTAACACTGTCTTTGAGTAAACTGAGAAGGGCTTCTATGGGTCGCTTTGAGGCCAATGCTGAGAAAGGAAATATCATCAGTTCAAAACGTGAAAGAATCTTTCTGAGAAACTTCTTTGTGATCTGGGTATTCACGTCACTGTGTTCCATCTTAATCCTCAGGAAGCAGTTTGCTAACACTCTTTTTGTGGAATCTGCAAAGTGATATTTGGGAGATCATGGAGGGCAATGGTGAAAAAGGAAATATCCTAAGATGGAAAGTGGAAAGAATCCTTCTGAGAAACTGCATTGCCATTTGTGAATACAACTCACCGAGTTACACGTTTCTCTTCAGTCATCAGTTTGCTAACACAGTTTCTGGAAATGTGCAATGGGATACTTCTTAGAACAATGAAGCTTACGGTGACAAAGGAAATATCCTCAGATGAAAACTAGAAAGAAGCTTTCTTTGACACTTCTTGGTGTGGTGTGAATTCATCTCACAGAGTTCCACTTATGTTTCGTGGAGCAGTCCATTAACACTGTCTTTGAGGATACTGTGAAGGGCTTCTTTGGATCGCATTGAGGCCTGTCTCATCTGAGGATATTTCCTTTGTCACCATAAGCTTCATTGCGCTAAGAAGTATCCTTTTGCAGATTTCAGTAAAAATGTGTTAGCAAAATGATGACTGAAGAGAAACGTGTAACTCTGTGAGTTGCATTCCCACATCACAATGCAGTTTCTCAGAAGGCTTCTTTCCAGTTTTGATCTGAGGATTTTTCCTTTTTCATCATTGCCATCCAAGAGCTCCCAAATAGCACTTTGCAAAATCCACGACAACAGAGTTAGCAAACTGTTCTAAGAAGAGAAGGGTGGAACTCTGTGTGATGAAGTCACACATCAGAAAGCAATCTCTCAGAAAGCTTCTCTCTAGATAGTAACTGAGGATATTTGCTTTTTCACCATGGGCCCCTATGGGCTCACAAAGATCACTTTGCAGAATTCACGAAAAGAGTGTTAGCAAACTGCTTCCTGAGGACTAAGCTGTAATTCTGTGAGGTAAATTCACAAATCACAAAGAAGTTTCTCAGAAAGCTTCTTTCACGTTTTGAACTGATGTTATTTTCTTTCTCAGCGTAGCCTTAAATGCGATCCAAACAAACCCTTCTCCGGATCCTCAAAGACAGTAATAATGGACTGCTCCACGAAACATAAGTGGAACTCTGTGAGATGAATTCACACATCACCAAGAAGTGTCTAACAAAGCTTCTTTCTAGTATTCATATGAGGATACTTCCTTTGCCACCGTAAGCTTCTTTGCGCTAAGAAGTATCCCATTGCAGATGTCCAGAGAACTGTGTTAGCAAACTGATGACTGAAGAGAAACGTGTAATTCTGTGAGTTGCATTCATACATCGCAATGCAGTTTCTCAGAAGGCTTCTTTGCAGTTTTGATCCAAGGATATTTCCTTTCTCACCATTGCCCTCCATGAGCTCCCAAATATCACTTTGCAGTATTCAGGAAAAGAGTGTTAGCCAACTGTTCCAAGAACGGAAGGGTGGAACTCTGTGTGATTGAGTCACACATCAGAAAGCAATCTCTTAGAAAGCTTCTCTCTAGTTATTTTCTGAGGATATTTCCTTTTGCACCATGGGCCCCTAAGGGCTCCCAAAGATCACTTTGCTGATTAAACAAAAAGAGTCTTAGCAAACTGCTTCCTGAGGACTAAGCTGTAACCCTGTGACGTGAATTCCTGGAGCACAAAGAAGTTTCTCAGAAAGATTCTCTCACGTTTTGAACTGATGATATTTACTTCCTCAGCGTAGGTCTCAATGCAATCCAAAGTAGCCCTTCTCAGGTTCCTCAAAGACAGTGTTAAAATGGACTGCTCCAAGAAACAGAGGTGGAACTCTGTGTAATGAATTCACACATCACCAAGAGGTGTCTACGAAAGCTCCTTTCTAGTTTTCATCTGAGGATATTTCCTTTGTCACCGTAAGCTTCATTGCGCTAAGAAGTATCCCATTGCAGATTTCCACAAAACTGTGTCAGCAAACTGATGACTGAAGAGAAACGTGTAACCCTGTGAGTTACATTCATACATCGCAATGCAGTTTCTCAGAAGGGTTCTTTCCAGTTTTGATCTGAGAATATTTCCTTTTACACCATTGCCCTCCATGTGCTCCCAAATATCACTTTGCAGAATCCACAACAACAGTCTTAGGAAACTCTTCGAAGAAGGGAAGGGTGCAACTCTGTGTGATGAAGTCTCACATCAGAAAGCAATCTCTCAGAAAGCTTCTCTCTAGTTAGTATCAGAGGATATTTCTTTTTTCACCATGGGCCCCAAAGGGCTCCCAAAGATCACTTTGCAGATTCCACGAAAAGAGTGTTAGCAAACTGCTTCCTGAGAACTAAGCTGTAACACTGTTACGTCAATTCCCAGATCACAAAGAAGTTTCTCAGAAAGATTCTTTCACGTTTTGAACTGATGATAATTCGTTTCTCAGCGTAGGCCTCAATGCCATCCAAAGAAGCACTTCTCAGGTCCTTCAAAGGCAGTGTTAATGGACTGCTCCACGAAACGTAAGTGGAACTCTGTGAGATGAATTCACACATCACCAAGAAGTGTCTAAGAAAGCTTCTTTCTAGTTTTCATCTGAGGATATATCCTTTGTCACCGTTAGCTTCATTGCGCTAAGAATTATCCCATTGCAGATTTCCAGAAAACTGTGTTAGCAAACTAATGTCTGAATATAAACGAGTAACTCTGTGAGTTGCATTCACACATTGCAATGACGTTTCTCAGAAGGCTTCTTTCCAGTTTTGATCTGAGGATATTTCCTTTTTCACCATTGCCATAAATGAGCTCCCAAATATCACTCTGCCGAATCCACGACAACAGTGTTAGCAAACTGTTCCAAGAAGGAAAGTTTGGAACTCTGTGTGATGAAGTCACACATCAGAAAGCAACCTCTCAGAAAGCTTCTCTCTAGTTATTATCACAGGATATTTCCTTTTTCATCATGGGTCACTACGGGCTCCCAAACATCACTTGGCAGATTCCATGAAAAGAGTGTTAGCAAACTGCTTCCTGAGGAATGAGATGTAACTCTGTGAGGTGAATTCCCAGATCACGAAGAAGTTTCTCAGAAAGCTTTTTTTACGTTTTGAACTGATGATATTTTCTTTCTCAGCGTAGGCCTCAATGCGATCCAAAGAAACCATTTGCAGGTTCCTCAAAGACAGTGTTAATGAACTGCTCCACAAAGAATAAGTGGAACTCTGTGTGAGGAATTCAATCATCACCAAGAAGTGTCTAAGAAAGCTTCTTTCTAGTTTTCATCTGAGGATATATCCTCTGTCACTGTAAGCTTCATTGCGCTGAGAAGTATCCCATCGCAGATTTCCAGAAAACTGTGCTAGCGAGCTGATGCCTGAAGAGAAACGTGTAACTCTGTGAGTTGAATTCACACATCGCAATGCAGTTTCTCAGAAGGTTTCTTTCGAGTTTTATTCTGAGGATATTTCCTTTTTCACCATTGCCCTCCATGAGCTCCCAAATATCATTTTGCCGAATCCATGACAACACTGTTAGCAAGCTGTTCCAAGAAGGGAAGTGTGGAACTCTGTGTGATGAAGTCACACATCAGAAAGCAATCTCTCAGAAAGTTTCTGGCTAGTAATTGTGTGAGGATATTTCCTTTTTCACCATGGGCCCCTAGGTGCTCCCAAAGATCACTCTGCATATTCCACGAAATAGTGTTAGCAAACTGCTTCCTGAGGAGTAAGATGTAACTCTGTGAGGTGAGTTCACAGATCACAAAGAAGGTTCTCAGAAAGCTTCTGTCACCTTTTGAACTGATATTTTCTTTCTCAGCGTAGGCCTCAATGCGATCCAAAGAGGTCATTCTCAGGTAGCTCAAAGAGAGTGTTAATGGACTGCTCCACGAAACATAAGTGGAACTCTGTGCGATGAATTCACACATCACCAAGAAGTGTCTAAGAAAGCTTCTTTCTCGTTTTCATCTGAGGATATTTCCTTTGTCACCACAAGCTTTATTGCACTAAGAAGTATCCCATTGCAGATTTCCAGAAAACAGTGTTAGCAAACTGATGACTGAAGAGAAACGTATAACTCTGTGAGTTGCATTCACAAATTGCAATGCAGTTTCTCAGAAGGCTTCTTTCCAGTTTTGATCTGAAGATATTTCCTTTTTCCCTTTGCCCTCCATGAGCTCCCAAATATCACTTTGCAGAATCGACGACAAAACTATTAGCAAACTGTACCAAGAAGGGAAGGGTGGAACTCTGTGTGATGAAGTCAAACATTAGAAAGCAATTTCTCAGAAAGCTTCTCTCTAGGTATTATCTGAGAATATTTCCTTTTTCACCATGGGCCCCTATGGTCTCCCAAAGATCACTTTGCAGATTCCATGAAAAGAGTGTTAGCAAACTGCTTCCTGAGAACTAAGCTGTATCTCTGTGAGGTGAATTCACAGATCACAAAGAAGTTTCTCAGACAGCTTCTTTCACGTTTTGAACTCATGATATTTTCTTACTCAGTGTAGGCCTCAATTCGTTCAAAGAAACCCGTCTCTGGTTTTTCAAAGACATTGATAATGGACTGCTCCACGAAACATAAGTGGAAATCTGAGAGGTGAATTCACACATCACCAAGAACTGTATAAGAAAGCTTCTTTCTAGTTTTCATCTGAGGATATTTCCTTTGTCACCGTAAGCTTCATTGCGCTAAGAAGTATCCCATTGCAGATTTCCCGAAAACTGTGTTAGCAGACTGATGACTGAAGAGAAATGTGTAACTCTGCGAGTTGCATTCACACATCGCAATGAAGTCTCTCAGAAGGCTTCTTTCCAGTTTTGATCTGAGGATATTTCCTTATTCATCATTGCCCTCCATGAGCTCCCAAATATGACTTTGTAGAATACACGACAACAGTGTGAGCAAACTGTTCCAATAAGGGAAGGGTGGAACTCTGTGTGATGAAGTCACACATCAGACAGCAATCTCTCAGAAAGCTTCTCTCTAGTTGTGATCTGAGGATATTTCCTTTTTCACCATGGGCCCCTATGGTCTCCCAAAGATCACTTTGCAGATTCCACGAAAAGAGTGTTAGCAAACTGCTTCCTGAGAACTAAGATGTAACTCTGTGAGGTGAATACACAGATCGCAAAGAAGTTTCTCAGAAAGATTCTTTCACCTTCTGAACTGATGATAATTTCTTTCTCAGCGTAGGCCTCCATGCGATCCAAAGAACCCCTTCTCAGGTTCCTCAAAGACAGTGTTAAAGGACCGCTCCATGAAACATAAGTGCAACTCTGTGAGATGAATTCACACATCACCAAGAAGTGTCTAAGAAAGCTTCTTTCTCGTTTTCATCTGAGGATATTTTTTTGTCACTGCAAGCTTCATTGCGCCAAGAAGTATCCCAGTGCAGATTTCCAGAAAACTTAGTTAGGAAACTGATTACTGAAGAGAAAGGTGTATCTCTGTGATTTGCAACCACATATCGCCATGCATTTTCTCAGAAGGCTACTTTCCAGTTTTGATATGACGATATTTTATTTTACTCCATTGCCCTCCATGAGCTCCCAAATATCACTTTGCAGAATCCACGAAAACAGTGTTAGAAAACTGTTCCAAGAAGGGAAGGATGGAACTCTGTGTGATGAAGTCACACGTCAGAAAGCAATCTCTCAGAAAGCTTCTCTCCAGTTTTTATCAGAGGATATTTGCTTTTTCACCATGGGCCCCGATGGTCTCCCAAAGATCACTCTGCAGATTCCACGAAAAGAGTGTTACCAAACTGCTTCCTGAGGACTAACCTGTAACTCTTTGATGTGAATTCACAGATAACAAAGAAGTTTCTCAGAAAGCTTCTTTCACGTTTTGAACTGATGGTATTCTGTTTCACAGCATAGTTCTCAATATGATCCAAAGAAACCCTTCTCTGGTTCCTCAAAACAGTGATAATGGACTGCTCCACGAAACATAAGTGGAACTGTGTGAGATGAAATCACACATCACCAAGAAGTGTCTGAGAAAGCTTCTTTCTAGTTTTCATCTGAGGATATTTCCTTTGTCACCGTAAGCTACATTGCACTAAGACGAATCCCATTGCAGATTTCCAGAAAACTGTGTTAGCAAACTGATGACTGAAGAGAACGTGTAACTCTGTGTGTTGCATTCACACATCGCAATGCAGTTTCCCAGAAGGCCTCTTTCCAGTTTTGATCTGAAGATATTTCCTTTTTCACCATTGTCCTCCCTGAGCTCCCAAATATCACTTAGCAGAATCCACGACAACAGTGTTAGCAAACTGTTCCAAGATGGGAATGGTGGAACTCTGTGTGATGAAGTCACACATCTGTAAGCAATCTCTCAGAAATCTTCTCTCTAGTTATTATCCGAGGATAATTCCTTTTTCACCATGGGCCTCTATTTCCTCCCATGGATTACTTTGCAGATTCCATGAAAAGAGTGTTAGCAAACTTCATCCTGAGGACTAAGCTGTAACTCTGTGAGGTGAATTCACAGATCACAAAGAAGTTTCTCAGAAAGCTTCTGTCACGTTTTGAACTGATGATATTTCCTTTCTCAGCGTAGGCCTTAATGCGATCCAAAGAAGTCCTTCTCAGGTTCCTCAAAGACAGTGTTAATGGACTGCTCCAGGAAACATAAGTGGAACTCTGGGAGATGAATTCACACATCACCAAGAAGTGTCTAAGAAAGCTTCTTTCTAGTTTTCATCTTAGGATATTACCTTTGTCACCGTAAGCTTCACTGCGGTAAGAAATATCCCATTGCAGATTTCCAGAAAACTTTGTTAGCAAACTGATGACTTAAGAGAAACGTGTAACCGTGTGAGTTGCATTCACACATCGCAATGCAGTTTCTCAGAAGCCTTCTTTCCAGTTTTCATATGAAGATGTTTCCTTTTTCACTATTGCCCTCCATGGGTTCCCAAATATCACGTTGCAGAATCCTCGACAACAGTGTTAGCAAACTGTTCCAAGAAGGGAAGGGTGGAACACTGTGTGATGAAGTCACACTTCAGAAAACAATCTCTCAGAAAGCTTCTCTCTAGTTATTATCTGAGGATATTTCCTTTTTCACCTTGGGCCCTTATGGGCTCCCAAAGATCACTTTGCATATTCCACGAAAAGAGTGTGAGCAAACTGCTTCCTGAGGAATAAGCTGTAACTCTGTGAGTTTAATTCACAGATCAAAAAGAAGTTTCTCAGAAAGCTTCTTTCAGGTTTTGAACTGATGATATTTTCTTCCTCAGCGTAGGTCTCAATGCGATCCAAAGAAACCCTTCTCAGGTTCCTCAAAGACAGTGATAATGGACTGCTCCACGAAACATAAGTGGAACTCTGTGAGATGAATTCACACATCAACAAGAAGTGTCTAAGAAAGCTTCTTTCTAGTTTTCATCTGAGGATATTTCCCTTGTGACCGAGAGCTTCATTGCGCTAAGAAGTATCCCATTGCAAATTTCCAGAAAACTGTGTGAGCAAACTGATGACTGAAGAGAAACGTGTAACTCTGTGAGATGGATTCACACAGCGCATTGCAGTTTCTCAGAAGGCTTCTTTCCAATTTTGATCTCAGAATATTTCCTTTCTCACCATTGTCCTCCATGAGCTAACATATATCACATTACAGAATCCACGACAACAGTGTTAGCAAACGGTTCCAAGAAGGGAAGCGTGCAACTCTTTGTGAAGAAGTCACACATCAGAAAGTAATCTCTCAGAAAACATCTCTCTAGTTATTATCTGAGGATATTTCCTTTTTCACCATAGGCACCTAAGGGCTACCAAAGATCACTTTGCAGATTCCACGAAAAGAGTTTTAGCAAACTGCTTCCTGAGGACGAAACTGTAACCCTGGGACGTGAATTCCGGATCACAAAGAAGTTTCTCAGAAAGATTCTTTCACGTATTGAACTGATGATATTCCCTTTCTCAGCTTAGGCCTCAATGCGATCCAAAGCAACCGTTCTCAGGTTCCTCAAAGAGAGTGTCAATGGACTGCTCCATGAAACGTAAGTGAAACTCTGTGAGATGAATTCACACATCAGCAAGAAGTGTCTAGGAACGGTTCTTTCTAGTTTTCATCTGAGGATAATTCCTTTGTCACCGTAAGCTTCATTGCGCTAAGATGTATCCCATTGCAGATTTCCAGAAAGCTGCGTTTGCAAACTGATGACTAAAGGGAAACGTGTAACTGTGAGTTGCATTCACACATCGCAATGCAGTTTCGCAGAAGGCTTCTTTCCAGTTTTGATCTGAGGATACTTCCTTTTTCACCATTGCCCTCCATGAGCTCCCAAATATCACTTTTCAGAATCCATGACAACAGTGTTAGCAAACTGTTCCAAGAAGGGAAGGGTGGAACTCTGTGTGATGAAGTCACACATCAGAAAGCAATCTCTCAGCAAGCTTCCCTGTAGTTATTATCTGAGGATATTTCCTTTTTCACCGTGGGACCCTATGGGCTCCCAAAGATCACTTTGCAGCTTCCACGAAAAGAGTGTTAGCAAACTGCTTCCTGAGGATTAAGATGTAACACTGAGAAGAGAATTCAGAGATCACAAAGAAGACTCTCAGAAACCTTCTTTCACCTTTTGAACTGATGATATTTTCTCTCTCAGCTTAGGCCTCAATGCGATGCAAAGAAAACCTTCTCAGTTTCCTCAAAGACAGTGTTAATGGACTGCTCCACGAAACATAAGTGGAACTCTGTGAGATGAATTCACACATCACCAAGAAGTGTCTCAGAAAGCTTCTTTATACATTTCATCTGAGGATATTTCCTTTGTCACCGCAAGCTTCCTTGAGCTAAGATGTATCCCATTGCAGATTTCCAGAAAACTGTTAGCAAACTGATGACTGAAGAGAAACGTGTAACTCTGTGAGTTGCATTCACACATCGCAATGCAGTTTCTCAGAGGGCTTCTTTCCAGTTTTGACCTGAGGATATTTCCTTTTTCACCATTGCCCTCCATGAGCTCCCAAATATCACTTTGCACAAACCACGACAAGAGTGTTAGCAAACTGCTCCAAGAAGAGAAGGGTGGAACTCTGTTTGATGAAGTCACAAATCAGAAAGCAATCTCTCAGAAATCTTCTCTCTAGTTTTTATCTGAGGATATTTCCTTTTTGACCATGGCCCCTAAGGGCTACCAAAGATCACTTTGGAGATTCCACGAAAAGAGTGTTAGCAAACTGCTTCCTGAGAACTAAGCTGTAACTCTCTGATGTGAAGTCACAGATGACGAAGAAGTTTCTCAGAAAGCTTCTTTCACGTTTTGAACTGATGATATTTTCTTTCTCAGCGTTGTCCTCAGTGTGGTCCAAAGAAACCCTTCTCAGGTTCCTCAAAGACAGTGTTAATGGACTGCTCCGCAAACATAAGTGGAACTCTGTGAGATGAATTCACACAACACCAAGAAGTGTCTACGAAAGCTTCTTTCTTGTTTTCATCTGAGGATAATTCCTTTGTCACCGTAAGCTTCATGGCGCTAAGAAGTATCCCATTGCAGATTTCCAGAAAACTGTGTAAGCAAACTGATGACTGAAGAGAAACGAGTAACTCTGTGAGTTGCATTCACTCCTCGCAATGCAGTTTCTCACAAGGCTTCTTTCCAGTGTTGATCTGAGGATATTTCCTTTTTCACAATTGCCCTCCATGAGCTCCCAAATATCACTTTGCAGAATCCATGACAACAGTGTTAGCAACTGTTCCAAGAAGGAAAGGGTGGAACTCTGTGTGTTGAAGTCACACATCTGAAAGCAATCTCTCAGAAAGCTTCTCTCGAGTTAGTATCTGAGGATACTTCCTTTTTCACCCTTGGCCCCTATGGGCTCCCAAAGATCACATTGCAGATTCCGCGAATAGAGTGTTAGCAAACTGCTTCCAGAGGACTAATCTGTAACTCTGTGAGGTGAATTCACAGATCACAAAAAGTTTCCCAGAAAGCTTCTTTCACTTTTTGAACTGATGATATGTTATTTCTCAGCGTAGGTCTCAATGTGATCCAAAGAAACCCTTCTCAAATTCCTGAAAGACATTGATACTGGACTGCTACACGAAGCATACGTGGAACTCTGTGAGATGAATTCATACGTCACCAAGAAGTGTCTAAGAAAGCTTCTTTCTCCTTTTCATCTGAGGATATTTCCTTTGTCACTGGAAGCATCATTGCGCTAAGAAGTATCCCATGGCAGATTTTCAGAAAACTGTGTGAGCAGACTGATGACTGAAGAGAATCGTGTAACTCTGTGAGTTGCGTTCACACATCGCAATGCAGTTTCTCAGAAGGCTTCTTTCCAGTTTTGATCTCAGGATGTTTCCTTTTTCACCATTGCCCTCCATGAGCTCCCAAATATCACTTTGCAGAATCCACGACAACAGTGTTAGCAAACTGTTCCAAGAAGGGAAGGGTGGAACTCTGTGTGGTGAAGTCACACATCAGAAAGCAAGCTCTCAGAAAGCTTCTCTCAAATTAGTATCT
The DNA here is from genome assembly GCF_007565055.1 of Rhinopithecus roxellana. NCBI lineage: Eukaryota > Metazoa > Chordata > Mammalia > Primates > Cercopithecidae > Rhinopithecus > Rhinopithecus roxellana. Next base: position 83,324,865 of record NC_044563.1, read on the forward strand.
GAGGATATTTCCTTTTTCACCCTTGGCCCCTATGGGCTCCCAAAATCACATTGCAGATTCCACGAAAAGAGTGTTAGCAAACTGCTTCCAGAGGACTAATCTGTAACTCTGTGAGGTGAATTCACAGATCACAAAAAGTTTCCCAGAAAGCTTCTTTCACTTTTTGAACTGATGATATGTTATTTCTCAGTGTAGGCCTCGATGCGATCCAAAGAAACCCTTCTCAAATTCCTCAAAGACATTAATACTGGACTGCTACACGAAGCATACGTGGAACTGTGTGAGATGAATTCATACATCACCAATAAGTGTCTAAGAAAGCTTCTTTCTTGTTTTCATCTGAGGATATTTCCTTTGTCACCGTAAGCTTCATTGCGCTAAGAAGTATCCCATGGCAGATTTCCAGAAAACTGTGTGAGCAAACTGATGACTGAAGAGAATCGTGTAACTCTGTGAGTTGCATTCATACATCGCAATGCAGTTTCTCAGAAGGCTTCTTTCCAGTTTTGACCTGAGGATATTTCCTTTTTCACCATTGCCCTCCATGAGCTACCAAATATCACTTTGCAGAATCCACGACAACCGTGTGTAGCATACTGTTCCAAGCAGGGAAGGGTGGATCTCAGTGTGATGAAGTCACACATCAGAAAGCAATCTCTCAGAATGCTTCTCTCTAGTTATTATCTGAGGATATTTCCTTTTTCACCATGGGCCCCTACGGGCTACCAAAGATTACTTTGCACATTCTACGAAAAGAGCGTTAGCAAACTGCTTCCTGAGGACTAAGCTGTAGCTCTGTGAGGTGAATTCACAGATCACAAAGAAGTTTCTCAGAAAGCTTCTTTCACGTTTTGAACTGATGATATTTTCTTTCTCAGCGTAGGCCTCAATGGGATCCAAAGAAAACCTTCTCATGTTCCTCAAAGACAGTGTTAATGGACTACTCCACGAAACATAAATGGAACTCTGTGAGATGAATTCAAACATCACCAAGTAGTGTCTAAGAAAGTTTTTTCTAGTTTTCATCTGAGGATATTTCCTTTGTCACTGTAAGCTTCGTTGCGCTAAGGAGTATCCTTGTGCAGATTTAAATAAAAATATGTTACAACCTGAATACTGAAAAGAAACGTATACATCTGTCAGATGCTTTCACACATCGCAATGCAGTTTCCAAGTAGGCTTCTTTCCAGTTTTGATCTCAGGATATTTCCTTTTTAACCATTGCCCTCTAGGAGCTCACAAATAGCCCTTTGCAGAATCCACGACAACACCGTTAGCAAACTGTTCAAAGAACGGAAGGGTGGAACTCTGTGTGATGAAGTCACACATCAGAAAGCAATCTCTCTGAAAACTTCTCTCTAGTTATTATCTGATGATATTTCCTTTTTCACCATGGGCCCCTAGGGGCTCCCAATGATCACTTTGCAGAATTCACGGAAAGAGGGTTAGCAAACTGCTTCCTGAGGACTAAGCTGTAACTCTGTGAGGTGAATTCACAGATCACAAAGAAGTTTCTCAGAAAGTTTCTTTCACGTTTTGAACTGATGATATTTTCTTTCTCAGCATAGGCCTCAATGCGATCCAAAGAAACCTTTCTCAGGTTCCTCAAAGACAGTGTTAATGGACTGCTCCACGAAATATAAGTGGACCTCTTTGAGATGAATTCACACATCACCAAGAAGTGTCTAAAAAAGCTTCTTCGTAGTTTTCATCTGAGGATATTTCATTTTTCACCGTAAGCTTCATTGCACTAAGAAGTATCCCATTGCAGATTATAGGAGGATATTTCTGGAAGCAGTTTGCTAACTCTCTATTCGTGGAATCTGCAAATTGATATTTGCGAGACCATAGGGGCCCATTGTGAAAAAGGAAATATCCTCACATAATAACTAGAGAGAAGCTTCCTGAGAGATTGCTTTCTGATGTGTGACTTCATCACACAGAGTTCCACCCTTCCCTTCTAGGAACAGTTGGCTAACACTGTTGTCGTGGACTCTGCAAAGTGATAATTCGGAGCCCATAGGGGCCCAGGGTGAATAAGGAAATATGCTCACATAAAAACTGGAGAGAAGCTTCCTGAGAGATTGCTTTCTGATGTGTGACTTCATCACACAGAGTTCCACACTTCCCTTCTGGGAACAGTTAGATAACACTGTTGTCGTGGATTCTGCAAAGTGATATTTGGGAGCTTATTGAGGGCTGTGGTGAAAAAGGAAATATCCTCAGATTAAAACTGGAAAGAAGCCATCTGAGAAACTGCATTGTAATGTGTGAATGCAACTCACAGAGTTAACGTTTCTCTTCAGTGATCAGTTTGTTATCATAGTTTTCTGGAAATCTGCCTTTAGATACTTCATAGCGCAAGGAAATTTACGTTGACAAAGGAAATATCCTCAGATGAAAACTAGAAAGAATCTTTCTTAGGAACTTCTTTGTGATGTGTGAATTCATCTCACAGGGTTACACTTATGTTTCGTGGAGCATTCCATTAACACTGTCTTTGAGGAACCTGAGAAGGGCTTCTTTGGATCGCATTGAGGCCTACGCTGATAAAGGAAATCTCATCAGTTCAAATCGTGAAAGAAGCTTTCTGAGAAACTTCTTTCTGATCTGTGAGTTCATCTCACAGACTTACAGCATAGACTTCAGGAAGCAGTTTGTTAACACACTTTTCGTGGAAATTGGAAAGTGTTATTTGGAGCCCATAGGGGCCCAAGGTGAAAAAAGAAATATCCTCACATAATAACTAGAGAGAAGCTTTGTGAGATTACTTTCTGATGTGTGACTTCATCACACAGAGTTCCCCCTTCCCTTCTTGTCACAGTTTGCTAACACTGTTGTCGTGGATTCTGCAAAGTGATATTTGGGAGCCCATAGGACCCATGATGAAAAAGGAAGTATCATCACGTTAAAACCAGAGAGAAGTTATCTGAGAGTTTCCTTTCTGTTATGTGACTTCATCACACAGAGTTCCACCCTTCGCTTCTTGGAACAATTTGCTGACACGGTTGTCGTGGATTCTGCAAAGTGATATTTGGGAAGTCAGTGAGGGCTATGGTGAAAATGGAAATATCCTCAGATTAAAACTAGAAAGAAGCCTTCTGAGAAACTGCATTGCCATTTGTGAATGAAACTCACAGAGTTAACGTAACTCCTCAGTGATCAGTTTGTTAACACAGTTTTGGGAAAATCTGCAATGAGATACTTCATACCGTAATGAAGCTTACGGTGAAAAAGGAAATATCCTCAGATGAAAACTATAAAGAAGCAATTTTAGAAACTTCTTGGTGATGTGTGAATTCATCTCACAGAGTTACACTTATGTTTCATGGAGCAGTCCATTAACACTGTCTTGAGGAACCTGAGAAGGGCTTGTTTGGATCGCATTGAGGCCTACGCTGAGAAAGGAAATTTCATCAGTTCAAAACGTAAAAGAAGCTTTCTGTGAAACTTCTTTCTGATCAATGAGTTCATCTCACAGACTTACAACTTAGACTTCAGGAAGCAGTTTGCTAACACTCTTTTCGTGGAAACTGCAAAATGATATTCAGGAGTCCATAGGGGCCCATGGTGAAAAAGGAAATATCCTCACATAATAACTAGAGAGAAGCTTTCTGAGAGATTGCTTTCTGATGTGTGACTTCATCACACAGAGTTGCACCCTTCCCTTCTTGGAACAGTTTGCTAAAACTGATGTCGTGGACTCCGCAAAGTGATATTTGGGAGGCCTTAGTGGCCCATGGTTAAAAAGGAAGTATCCTCACATAAAAACTAGAGAGAAGCTTTCTGAGAGATGGCTTTCTGATGTGTGACTTCATCACACAGAGTTCCACCCTTCCCTTCTTGGAACAGTTTGCTTACACTGTTATCGTGGATTCTGCACAGTGATATTTGGGTGCTCATTGAGGGTTATGGTGTAAAAGGAAATATCCTCAAATGAAAACTGGAAAGAAGCCTACTGAGAAACTGCATTGCCATGTGTGAATGCAACTCACAGAGTTACACGTTTCTCTTCAGTGATCAGTTTGTTAACACATTTTTCTGCAAATCTGTATTTAGATACTTCATAGCGCAATGAAGCTTACGGTGACAAAGGAAATATCCTCAGATGAAAACTAGAAAGAAGCTTACTTAGAAACTTCTTGGTGATGTGTGAATTCATCTCTCAACATTACACTTATGTTTCGTGGAGCAGTCCATTAACACTGTCTTTGAGGAACCTGAGAAGGGCTTCATTGGATCGCATTGAGGCCTACGGTGATAAAGGAAATTTCATCAGTTCCAAACGTGAAAGAAGCTTTCTGAGGAACTTCTTTCTGATCAGTGAGTTCATCTCACAGATTTACAACATAGACCTCAGGAAGCAGATTGCTAACACTCTTTTCGTGGAAACTGCAAAGTGATATTTAGGAGCTCATATTGGACCATGCTGAAAAAGGAAATATCCTCACATAATAAGTAGAGAGAAGCTTTCTGATAGATTGATTTGTGATGTGTGACTGCATCACACAGAGTTCCACCCTTCCATTCTTGGAACAGTTTGCTAACACTGTTGTCGTGGATTCTGCAAAGTGATATTTGGGAGCCCTTAGGGGCCCATGGTGAAAAAAGAAGTATCCTCACATAAGAACTAGAGAGAAGCTTTCTGAGAGATTGCTTTCTGATATGTGACTCTATCAGACAGAGTTCCACCCTTCCCTTCTTGGAACAGTTTGCTAAAACTGTTGTCGTGGATTCTGCAAAGTGATATTTGGGCTCTCATTGAGGGCTATGGTGAGAAAGGAAGTATCCGCACATAAAAACAAGAAAGAAGCTTTCTGAGAGATTGCTTTCGGATATGTGACTTCATCACACAGAGTTCCTCCCTTCCATTCTGGGAACAGTTTGCTAACACTGTTGTCGTGGATTCTGCAAAGTGATATTTGGGAGCTCATTGAGGGCTATGGTGTAACACTGAGGGCTATGTTGAAAAAGGAAATAATCTCTGATTGAAACTGAAAAGAAGCCTTCTGAGAAGCAGCATTGCCATGTGTGAATGCAACCCAGAGAGTTACACGTTTCTCTTCAGTGGGCAGTTTTTTAACACAGTTTTCTGGATATCTGCAATTTGGTATTTCATATCGCAATGGAGCTTACGGTGACAAACGAAATATCCTCAGATGAAAACTAGAAAGAAGCTTTCTGAGAAACTTCTTGCTGATGTGTGAATTCATCTCACAGAGTTACACTTATGTTTCGCGGAGCAGTCTATTAACACTGTCTTTGAGGAACCTGAGAAGGGCTTCCTTGGATCGCTTTGAGACCTACACTGATATAGGAAATTTCATCAGTTCAAAAAGTGAGAGAAGCTTTCTGAGAAAGTTCTTTCTGATCAGTGAGTTCATCTCACAGACTTACAACTTAGACCTCAGTAAGCAGTTTCCTAACGTCTTTTCGTGGAAGCTGCAAAGTGATATTTGGGGGCCCATAGGGGCCCATGGTGAAAAAGGAAATATACTCACATAATAAGTAGAGAGAAGCTGTCTGAGAGACTGCTTTCTGATGTGTGAGTTCATCACACAGAGTTCCACCATTCCCTTCTTGGAACAGTTTGCTAACACTGTTGTCGTGTATTCTGCAAAGTGATATTTGGGAGCCCATAGGATCCCATGGTGAAAAAGGAAGTATCCTCACATAATAACTAGAGAGAAGCTTTCTGAGAGATTGCTTTCCGATATGTGATTTCATCACACAGAGTTCCACCCTTCCGTTCTTGGAACAGTTTGCTAACACTGTTGTCGTGCATTCTGCAAAGTGATATTGGGAGCTCATTGAGGGCTATGGTGAAAAAGGAAATATCCTCAGAGTAAAACTGGAAAGAAGCCTTATGAGAAACTGCATTGCCATGTGTGAATGCAACTCACAGAGTTACACGTTTCTCTTCATTGATCAGTTTGTTAACACAGTTTTCTGGAAATCTGCAATTAGATACTTCATAGCGCAATGAAGCTTACGGTGACAGAAGAAATATCCTCCGATGAAAACGAGAAAGAAGCTTTCTGAGAAACTTCTTGGTGATGTGTGAATTCATCTCACAGAGTTACACTTATGTTTCGTGGAGCAGTCCATTAACACTGTATTTGAGGAACCTGAGAAGGGCTTCTTTGGATCGCATTGAGACCTACGCTGATAAAGGAATTTTCATCAGTTCAAATAGTGAAAGAAGCTTTCTGAGAAACTTCTTTCTAATCAGTGAGTTCATCTCACAGACATACAACTTAGACCTCGGGAAGCAGTTTGCTGACTCTCTTTTTGTTTAAACTGCAAAGTGATATTTGGGAGCCCGAAGGGGCCCATGGTGAAAAAGGAAATATCCTCACATAATAACTAGAGAGAAGCTTTCTGAGAGATTGTTTTCTGATGTGTGACTTCATCACACATAGGTCCACCCTTCCCTTCTTGGAACAGTTTGCTAACACTGTTGTCGTGGATTCTGCAAAGGGATATTTGGCAGCCCATAGGGGCCCATTGTGAAAAAGGAAGTATCTTCACATAAAAACTAGAGAGAAGCTGTCTGAGAGATTGCTTTTTGATGTGTGACTTCATCACACCGCATTGCGCCCTCCCTTCTTGGAACAGTTTGCTAATACTGTTGTCGTGTATTCTGCAAAGTGATACTTGGGAGTTCATTGAGGGCTATGGTGATATAGGATATAACATCGGATTAAAAGTGGAAAGAAGCCTTCTGAGAAACTGCATTGCCATGTGTAAATGCAACTCACAGAGTTACACGTTCCTCTTCAGTGTTCAGTTTGTTAACACAGTTTCGTGGAAATCTGCATTTAGACACTTCATAGTGCAATGAATCTTACGGTGACAAAGAAATATCCTCAGATGAAAACTAGAAAGAAGCTTTTTGAGAAACTTCTTGGTAATGTGTGAATTCATCTCACAGAGATACACTTATGTTTCGTGGAGCAGTCTATTAACACTGTCCTTGAGGAAACTGAGAAGGGCTTCTTTGGATCGCATTGAGGCCTATGCTGATAAAGGAAATTTCATCAGTTCTTAATGTGAAAGAAACTTTCTGAGAAACTTCTTTCTGACCAGTGAGTTCATCTCACAGACTTACAACTTAGTCCTCAGGAAGCAGTTTGCTAACACTCTATTCGTGGAAACTGCAAAGTGATATTTGGGAGCCCATAGGGGCCCATGGTGAAAAAGGAAGTATCATCACTTAATAACTAGAGAGAAGCTTTCTGAGAGTTTGCTTTCTGATGTGTGACTTCATCACACAGAGTTCCAGCCTTCCCTTCTTGGAACAGTTTGCTAACACTGTTGTCTTGGATTCTGCAAAGTGATATTTGGGAGCCCATAGGAGCCCATGGTTAAAAAGGAAGTATCCTCACATAATAACTAGAGAGAAGCTTTCTGAGAGATTGTTTTCTGATGTGTGACTTCATCACACATAGGTCCACCCTTCCCTTCTTGGAACAGTTTGCTAACACTGTTGTCGTGGATTCTGCAAAGGGATATTTGGCAGCCCATAGGGGCCCATTGTGAAAAAGGAAGTATCTTCACATAAAAACTAGAGAGAAGCTGTCTGAGAGATTGCTTTTTGATGTGTGACTTCATCACACCGCATTGCGCCCTCCCTTCTTGGAACAGTTTGCTAATACTGTTGTCGTGTATTCTGCAAAGTGATACTTGGGAGTTCATTGAGGGCTATGGTGATATAGGATATAACATCGGATTAAAAGTGGAAAGAAGCCTTCTGAGAAACTGCATTGCCATGTGTAAATGCAACTCACAGAGTTACACGTTCCTCTTCAGTGTTCAGTTTGTTAACACAGTTTCGTGGAAATCTGCATTTAGACACTTCATAGTGCAATGAATCTTACGGTGACAAAGAAATATCCTCAGATGAAAACTAGAAAGAAGCTTTTTGAGAAACTTCTTGGTAATGTGTGAATTCATCTCACAGAGATACACTTATGTTTCGTGGAGCAGTCTATTAACACTGTCCTTGAGGAAACTGAGAAGGGCTTCTTTGGATCGCATTGAGGCCTATGCTGATAAAGGAAATTTCATCAGTTCTTAATGTGAAAGAAACTTTCTGAGAAACTTCTTTCTGACCAGTGAGTTCATCTCACAGACTTACAACTTAGTCCTCAGGAAGCAGTTTGCTAACACTCTATTCGTGGAAACTGCAAAGTGATATTTGGGAGCCCATAGGGGCCCATGGTGAAAAAGGAAGTATCATCACTTAATAACTAGAGAGAAGCTTTCTGAGAGTTTGCTTTCTGATGTGTGACTTCATCACACAGAGTTCCAGCCTTCCCTTCTTGGAACAGTTTGCTAACACTGTTGTCTTGGATTCTGCAAAGTGATATTTGGGAGCCCATAGGAGCCCATGGTTAAAAAGGAAGTATCCTCACATAATAACTAGAGAGAAGCTTTCTGAGAGATTGTTTTCTGATGTGTGACTTCATCACACATAGGTCCACCCTTCCCTTCTTGGAACAGTTTGCTAACACTGTTGTCGTGGATTCTGCAAAGGGATATTTGGCAGCCCATAGGGGCCCATTGTGAAAAAGGAAGTATCTTCACATAAAAACTAGAGAGAAGCTGTCTGAGAGATTGCTTTTTGATGTGTGACTTCATCACACCGCATTGCGCCCTCCCTTCTTGGAACAGTTTGCTAATACTGTTGTCGTGTATTCTGCAAAGTGATACTTGGGAGTTCATTGAGGGCTATGGTGATATAGGATATAACATCGGATTAAAAGTGGAAAGAAGCCTTCTGAGAAACTGCATTGCCATGTGTAAATGCAACTCACAGAGTTACACGTTCCTCTTCAGTGTTCAGTTTGTTAACACAGTTTCGTGGAAATCTGCATTTAGACACTTCATAGTGCAATGAATCTTACGGTGACAAAGAAATATCCTCAGATGAAAACTAGAAAGAAGCTTTTTGAGAAACTTCTTGGTAATGTGTGAATTCATCTCACAGAGATACACTTATGTTTCGTGGAGCAGTCTATTAACACTGTCCTTGAGGAAACTGAGAAGGGCTTCTTTGGATCGCATTGAGGCCTATGCTGATAAAGGAAATTTCATCAGTTCTTAATGTGAAAGAAACTTTCTGAGAAACTTCTTTCTGACCAGTGAGTTCATCTCACAGACTTACAACTTAGTCCTCAGGAAGCAGTTTGCTAACACTCTATTCGTGGAAACTGCAAAGTGATATTTGGGAGCCCATAGGGGCCCATGGTGAAAAAGGAAGTATCATCACTTAATAACTAGAGAGAAGCTTTCTGAGAGTTTGCTTTCTGATGTGTGACTTCATCACACAGAGTTCCAGCCTTCCCTTCTTGGAACAGGTTGCTAACACTGTTGTCTTGGATTCTGCAAAGTGATATTTGGGAGCCCATAGGAGCCCATGGTTAAAAAGGAAGTATCCTCACATAATAACTAGAGAGAAGCTTTCTGAGAGATTGCTTTCTCATGTGTGACTTCATCACACAGAGTTCCACACTTCCCTTCTTTTAACAGTTTGATAACACTGTTGTCGTGCATTCTGCAAAGTGATATTTGGGAGCTCATTGAGGGCTATGGTGAAAAAGGAAATATCCTCAGATTAAAAGTGGAAAGAAGCCTTCTGAGAAACTGCATTGCCATGTGTGAATGCAACTCACAGAGTTACACGTTTCTCTTCAGTGATCAGTTTGTTAACACATTTTTCTGCAAATCTGTATTTAGATACTTCATAGCGCAATGAAGCTTACGGTGACAAAGGAAATATCCTCAGATGAAAACTAGAAAGAATCTTTCTTAGAAACTTCTTGGTGATGTGTTGGCATAGGCCATGCAGGAGAGGGACGACCCAGACCCTGATCGCATAAAGCTGCTCTTGAGCAAGGCTCAGAGCGCTCTGGATGTTGGCAAGGCCACTTCCAAGGCCTGTGCATCTGGGGGCGCTAGTGGGCTCTTCTGTATCACTGGAATAAGCTATGCTATTTTGCTTTGCATTTGTTTGATCATTTATATGCGGACAAATATTGGAAGGGATCCACGGTGAGGTCTGGGGAGTGTTACTGATTCGGTAATAGTACTGCCCACCCCCACTCCAGATCTTGGAAAATGGGGCAATACCAATGAGCTGGAAAGATAGAAGAAAAATCTTACCACATTAACCTCGGAAAATTTGGCCCTGGGCCTGTCCCTACATTATGGGTTAATGGCCAGTGGGGGTATGTGATGGGAACACATAAGGGAATAAGGGAAAAAAGGAAATATGGTATTCTCCTAAAGGCAAAAATTCTATGCAAAATTTGTCATGGTTAAACTCCCAACTTATTTCATATTCTGAGAATTATATAAATGGTGAAAAAATGGCGTAAATAGATGGGAGGTTAATTCTATGAAAAGATTTGAGTTTGTGGGACACAGTAAGATGACAAGGATATTAAATTTGGTGCCCTAAACAAAAATGAAAAGTTAAATACTAAAATTAGAAAAAAGAAAAATTGTTATACATAGTCATATAATCAATGTTAAAGTATAACCTTGCACTTAATAGAGACTGCTGTGCCAGTTCTAAGCCTATATCCAATTGTGCTGCTCTAATTGTCCCTATGACCATTTCCTCAGAGATCACACAATGGTCCTCTCTAGCACCTGTAACCGCAAGAGCCACCAAGTCTGATATAAGACTTTGTTATGTTAACCATTAAGAATGTTTATTCCCCAAAAGGGTAACCAAGGAAAGAAGAACAAACTGACCATCCATGAAGAGAACGGTTCTCGATGAACTTCTGAGAATATGCTGATAATCTATATATAATTATGTAATCGCCTGATGCTCTGCTGATTGACAATTGTTCTATAAGATACTATATAAGCCTGTAGTAAAAATCATTCAGGGCTGTCAGCCTTTTGCTGGGCTGCAGTCTTGTCTGTGTCCTCTTGCATGTTGTGTCTGGTATCTTTATTGACTCTCGACACCTTGCCTCTCCCCTTTGGGGTACCTTGTTCACGCTAGGGCTGGACCCCGGCAATGTGTGAATTCATCTCACAGAGTTACTCATATGTTTCGTTGACCAGTCCATTAACACTGTCTTTGAGGAACCTGAAAAGGGCTTCTTTGGATCGCATTGAGGCTTTCGCTGATAAAGGAAATTTCATCAGTTCAAAAGGTGAAAGAAACTTGCTGAGAAACTTCTTTCTGATCAGTGAGTTCATCTCACAGACTTACACTTTAGAACACAGGAAGCAGATTAGTAACACTCTTTTCGTGGAAAGTGCAAAGTGATATTTGGGAGCCCATAGGGGCCCATGTTGAAAAAGGAAATATCCTCACATAACAACTAGAGAGAAGCTTTCTGAGAGACTGCTTTCTGATGTGTGACTTCATCACACAGAGATCCACCCTTCCCTTCTTGGAAGAGTTTGCTAACACTGTTGTCGTGGATTCTGCAATGTGATATTTGGGAGCCCATAGGGGCCAATGGAGAAAAAGGAAGTATCCTCACATAATAACTAGAGAGAAGCTTTCTGGGAGATTGTTCTCGGATATATGACTTCATCACACAGAGATCCCCCCGTCCCTTCTTAGAACAGTTTGCTAAATCTGTTGTCATAGATTCTGCAAAGTGATATTTGGGAGCTCATTGAGGGCTATGGTGAATAAGGAAATATCCTCAGATCAAAACTGGAAAGAAGCCTGCTGAGAAACTGCACTGCCATGTGCGAATGCAACTCACAGAGTTACACGTTTCTCTTCAGTGATTAGTTTGTTAACACAGTTTTCTGGAAATCTGCAATTAGATACTGCATAGTGCAATGAAGCTTACGGTGACAAAGGAAATATCCTCAGATGAAAACTCCAAGGAAGCTTTCTTAGAAACTTCTTGTTGATGTGTGAATTCATCTCACAGAGTTACACTTATGTTTCGTGGAACAGTCCATTAACACTGTCTTTGAGAAACCTGAGAAGGGCTTCTTTGGATCACATTGAGTTCTACGCTGGTAAAGGAAATTTCATTAGTTCAAAACGTGAAAGAAGCTTTCTGAGAAACTTCTTTTGATCTATGAGTTCATCTCACAGACTTACAACTTAGACCTCAGGAAGCAGTTTGCTAACACTTTTCCTGGAAACTGCAAAGTGATATTTGGGAGCCCATGGGGGCCCATGGTGAAAAAGGAAATATCCTCACATAAGAACTAGAGAGAGGCTTTCTGAGAGATTGCTTTCTGATGTGTGACTTCATCACACAGAAATCCACCGTTACCTTCTTGGAACAGTTTACTAACATTGTTGTCGTGGATTCTGCAAAGTGATATTTGGGAGCCCATAGGGGCCCATGGTGAAAAAAGAAGTATCCTCACATAAGAACTAGACAGAAGCTTTCTGAGAGTTTGCTTTCTAATATGTGACTTCATCTCACAGAGTTCCACCCTTCCCTTCTTGGAACAGTTTGCTAACACTGTTGTCGTGGATTCCGCAAAGAGATATTTGGGAGCTCATTGAGGGTTATGGTGAAAAAGGAAATATCCTCAGATTGAAACTGGAAAGAAGCGTTCTGAGAATCTGCATTGCCATGTGTGAATGCAACTCACAGAGTCTCAGGTTTCTATTCAGTGATCAGTTTGTTAACACAGTTTTCTGGAAATCTGCAATTAGATACTTCATAGTGAACTGAAGCTTACGGTGAAAAAGGAAATATCCTCAGATGAAAACTAGAAAGGAGCTTTCTGAGAAACTTCTTGTTGATGTGTGAATTCATCTCACAGAGTTACACTTATGTTTCGTGGATCAGTCCATTTACACTGTCCTTGAGGAACCTGAGAAGGGCTTCTTTTATCGCATTGTGACCTACGCTGATAAAGGAAATTTCATCAGATAAAAGCGTGAAAGAAGCTTTCTGAGAAACTTCTTTCTGATCACTGAGTTCATCTCACAGTCTTACAACTTAGACCTCAGGAAGCAGTTTGCTAACACTCTTTTCGTGGAAACTACAAGGTGATATTTGGGAGCCCATGGGCGCCGACGGTGAAAAACAAATATCCTCACATAATAACTAGAGAGAAGCTATCTTAGAGATTGCTTTCTGATGTGTGACTTCATCACACAGAGTTCCACCCTTCCCTTCTTGGAACAGTTTGCTAACCCTATTGTCTTTGATCCTGCAAAGTGATATTTGGGAGCCCATAGGGGCCCATGGTGAAGAAAGAAGTATCCTCACATGAAAACTAGAGAGAATCTTTCTGAGAGATTGCTTTCGGATATGTGACTTCATCACACAGAGTTCCACCCTTCAGTTCTTGGATCAGTTTGCTAACACTGTTGTCGTGGATTCTGCAAAGTGATATTTGCGATCCTCATTGAGGACTATGGTGAAAAAGGAAATATCCTCAGATTAAAACTGGAAAGAAGCCTTCTGAGAAACTGCATTGCCATGTGTGAATGCAACTCACAGAGTTACACGTTTTTTTTCAGTGATCAGTTTGTTAACACAGTTTTCTGGAAATCTGCATTTAGATACTTCAAATCGCAATGAAGCTTACGGTGACAAAGGAAATATCCTCAGAAGAAAACTGGAAAGAAGCTTTCTGAGAAATTTCTTGGTGATATGTGAATTCATCTCACAGAGTTACACTTATGTTTCGTAGAGCAGTCCATTAACACGCTCTTTGAGGAACCTGAGAAGTTCTTCTTTGGATCGCATTGAGGCCTACGTTGATAAAGGAAATTTCATCAGTTCAAGACGTGAAAGAAGCTTTCAGGGAAACTGCGTTCTTATCTGTGAGTTCATCTCACAGACTTACAACTTAGACATCAGGAAGCAGTTTGATAACACTCTTTTCGTGGAATCTGGAAAATGATACTTGGGAGAGCATAGGGGCCCATGGTGAAAAAGGAAATGTCCTCACATAATAACTAGAGAGAAGCTTTCGGAGTGATTGCTTTCTGATGTGTGACTTCATCACACAAAGTTCCAGCCTTCCCTTCTTGTAACAGTTTGCCAACACTGCTGTCGTGGATTCTGCTAAGTGATATTTGGGAGCTCATTGAGGGTTTTTGTGAAAAAGGAAATATCCTCAGATCACTACTGGAAAGGAGCCTTCTGAGAAACTGCATTGCCATGTGTGAATGCAACTCACAGAGTTACACGTTTCTCTTCAGTGATCAGTTTGCTAACTAAGTTTTCTGGAAATCTGCAATGGAATACTTCTTAGTGCAATGAAGCTTATTGTGACAAAGGAAATATTCTCAGATGAAAACTAGAAAGAAGCTTTCTTAGAAACTTCTTGGTGATGTGTGCATTCATCTCACAGAGTTACACTGATATTTCGTGGAGCAGTCCATTAACACTATCTTTGAGGAACCTGAGAAGGGCCTCTTTTAATCACATTGAGGCATTCGCTGATAAAGGAAATATCATCAGTTCAAACGTGAAAGAATCTTTCAGAGTAACTTCTTTCTGATCAGTGAATTCATCTCATAGAGTTAAACTTTCGACCTCAGGAAGGAGTTTGCTAACACTCTTTTAGTGGAATCTGCAAAGTGATATTTGGGAGCCCATAGGGGCCCATGGTGAAAAGGGAAATATAATCAGATAATAAATAGAGACATGCTTTCTGAGAGATTGCTTTCTGATGTGTGACTTCGTCACACAGAGTTCCACCCTTCCCTTCTTGGAACAGTTTGATAACACTGTTGTCGTGGATTCTCCAAAGTGATATTTGGGATCTCATAGAGGGCTATGGTGAAAAAGGAAATATCCTCAGAATAAACTGGAAAGAAGACTGTTGAGAAATTGCATTGCCATGTGTGAATGCAACTCACAGAGTTACACGTTTCTCTTCAGTGATCAGTTTGTTAACACAGTTTTCTGGAAATCTGCTATTAGATACTTCAAAGAGAAATGAACCTTACGGTGACAAAAGAAATATCCTCAGATGAAAACTAGAAAGAAGCTTTCTGAGAAACTTCTGGGTGATGTGTGAATTCATCTCACAAAGTTAACCTTATGTTTCATGCAGCAGTCCATTAACACTGTTTGAGTAATCTGAGAAAGGCTTCTTTGGATCGCATTGAGGCTTACGCTGATAAAGGAAATTTCATCGGTTCAAAACGTGAAAGAATCTTTCTGAGAAACTTCTTCCTGATCTTTGAATTCATCTCACAGTCTTACAACTTAGACCTCAGGAAGCAGTTTGCTAACACTCTTTACGTGGAAACTGCAAAGTGATATTTGGGAGCCCATAAGGGCCCATGGTGAAAAGGAAATATCCTCACATAACAACTAGAGAGAAGCTTTCTGAGAGACTGCTTTCTGATGTGTGACTTCATCACACAGAGTTTCACCCTTCCCTCCTTGGAAAAGTTTGCTAACACTGTTGTCGTGGATTCTGCAAAGTGATATTTGGGAGCCCATAGAGGCCCATGGTGAAAAAGGAAGTATCCTCACATAAAAACTAGAGAGAAGCTTTCTGAGAGATTGCTTTCTAATATGTGACTTCATCACAAAGAGTTCTACCCTTCCGTCTTGAACCATTTGATAACACTCTTGTCGTGGATTCTGTAAAGTGATATTTGAGAGCTAATTGAGGGCTATGGTGAAAAAGGAAATATCCTCAGATGAAAAGTGGAAAGAATCCTTCTAAGAAAGTGAATTGCCATGGGTGAATGCAACTCACAGAGTTACACGTTTCTCTTCAGTGATCAGTTTGTTAACACAGTTTTCTGGAAAACTGCAATTAGATACTTCATAGCGCAATGAAGCTTACGGTGACAAAGGAAATATCCTCACATGAAAACTAGAAAGAAGCTTTCGGAGAAACTTCTTCATGATGAGTGAATTCATCTCACAGAGTTACACTTATGTTTCGTGGAGCAGTCCATTAACACTGTCTTTGAGGTAACTGAGAAGGGCTTCTTTGGATCGCATTGAAGCCTATGCTGATAAAGGAAATTTCATCAGTTCAAAACGTGAAAGAAGTTTTCTGAGGAACTTCTTTCTGGTCAGTGAGTTCATCTCACAGAGTTACACCTTAGACCTCAGGATGCAGTTTGCTAACACTCTTTTCGTGGAAACCGCAAGGTGATATTTGGGAGCTCATAGGGGACATGGTGAAAAAGACAATATCCTCGAATAATAACTAGAGAGAAGCTTTCTGAGAGATTGCTTTCTGATGTGTGACTTCATCACACAGAGTTCCACCTTCCCTTCTTGGAACAGTTTGCTAACACTGTTGTGGATTCTGGAACGTGATATTTGGGAGCTCATAGGGGCCCATGGTGAAAAAGGAAGTATCCTCACATAATAACTAGAGAGAGGCTTTCTGAGAGTTTGCTTTCTGATGTGTGACTTCATCACACAGAGTTCCACGCTTCCCTTCTTGGAACAGTTTGCTAACACTGTTGTCGTGGATTCTGCAAAGTGATATTTGGGAGCCCATAGGGGACCATGATGAAAAAGGAAATATCCTCACATAATAACTACAGAGAAGCTTTCTTAAAGATTGCTTTCTGATATGTAACTTCATCACACAGAGTTCCACACTTCCATTCTTGGAACAGTTTGCTTACACTGTTGTCGTGGATTCTGCAAAGTGATATTTGGGAGCCCATAGGGGCACATGGAGAAAAAGGAAGTATCCTCACATAATAACTAGAGAGAAGCTTTCTGGGAGATTGTTTTCGGATATATGACTTCATCACACAGAGTTCCCTTCTTCCCTTCTTAGAACTGTTTGCTAAAACTGTTGTCATGGATTCTGCAAATTGATATTTGGGAGCTCATTGAGGGCTATGGTGAAAAAGGAAATATCCTCAGACTAAAACTGGAAAGAAGCCTTCTGAGAAACTGCATTGCCATGTGCGAATGCAACTCACAGAGTTACACGTTTCTCTTCAGTGATCAGATTGTTAACACAGTTTTCTGGAAATCTGCAATTAGATACTGCATAGCACAATGAAGCTTATGGTGACAAGGGAAATATGGTCAGATGAAAACTAGAAGGAAGCTTTATTAGACACATCTTGGTGATGTGGGAATTTATCCCACAGAGTTACACTTATATTTTGTGGAGCAGTCCATTAACACTCTCCATGAGGAGCCTGAGAAAGGCTTCTTGGATAGCATTGAGGCCTACCCTGATAAAGGAAATTTCATCAGTTCAAAACGTGAAAGAAGGTTTCTGAGAAACTTCTTTCTGATCAGTGAGTTCATCTCACAGACTTACACCTTAGACCTCAGGAAGCAGTTTGCTAACACTCTTTTCGTTGGAACTGCAAAGTGATATTTGGGAGCCCATAGGGTCCAATGGTGAAAAAGGAAATATCCTCACGTAATAACTAGAGAGAAGCTTTTTGAGAGATTGCTTTCTGATGTGTGACTTCATCACTCAGAGTTCCACCCTTCCCCTCTTGGAACAGTTTGCTAACACTGTTGTCGTGGATTCTGCAAAGTGATATTTGGGAGCCCATAGGGGCCCATGGTGAAAAAGGAAGTATCCTCACATAATAACTAGAGAGAAGCTTTCTGAGAGATTGCTTTGTTATATGTGACTTCATCACACAGAGTTCCACACTTCCTTTCTTGGAACACTTTGCAAAAACTGTTGTCGTGGATTCTGCAAAGTGCTATTTGGGAGCTCATTGAGGGCTATGGTGAAAAAGGAAATATCCTCAGATTAAAACCGGAAGGAAGCCTTCTGAGAAACTGCATTGCCATGTGTGAATGGAACTCACAGAGTTACACGTTTCTCTTCACTGATCAGTTTGTTAACAGTTTTCTGGAAATCTGCAATTAGATACTTCATAGCGCAATGAAGCTTACGATGACAAAGGAAATATCCTCCGATGAAAATTAGAAAGAAGCTTTTTGAGAAACTTCTTGGTAATGTGTGCATTCGTCTCACAGAGGTACACTTATGTTTCCTGGAGCAGTCCAATAACACTGTGTTTGAGGAACCTGAGAAGGGCTTCTTTGGATCGCATTAAGCCTACGCTGATAAAGGAAATTTCATCAGTTCCAAACGGGAAAGCTTTCTGAGAAACTACTTTCTGATTAGTGAGTACATCTCACAGACTTACAACTAAGACCTCTGGAAGCAGGTTGCTAACACCCTTTTCGTGGAAACTGCAAAGGATATTTGGGAGCCCATAGGGGCCCATGGTTAAAAAGGAAATATCCTCACATAATAACTAGAGAGAACCTTTCTGAGAGACTGCTTTCGGATGTGTGACTTCATCGCACAGAGTTCCACACTTCCCTTCTTGAAACAGTTTGCTAACACTGTTGTCGTGGATTCTGCAAAGTGATATTTGGGAGCCCATAGGGGCCCATGGTGAAAAAGGAAGTATCCTCACAAAATAACTAGAGAGAAACTTTCTGAGAGATTGCTTTGTGATATGTGACTTCATCACACAGCGTTCCACCCTTCCCTGCTTGGAACAGTTTACTAACACTGTTGTCGGAGATACTGCAAAATGATATTTGGGAGCTCATTGAGGGCTATGGTGAAATAGGAAATATCCTCAGATTAAAAGTGGAAAGAAACCATCTGAGAAACTGCATTGCCATGTGTGAATGCAACTCACAGAGTTACACGTTTCTCTTCAGTGAACAGTTTGTTAACACAGTTTTCTGGGAATCTGCAATTAGATACCACATAGCGCAATGAAGCTTACGGTGACAAAGGAAATATCCCCAGATGAAAACGAGAAAGAAGCTTTCATAGAAACTTTTTGTGATGTGTGAATTCATCTCACAGAGTTACAATTATGTTTCATGAAGCAGTCCATTAACACTGTATTTGAGGAAACTGAGAAGGGTTTCCTTGGATCGCATTGAGGCCTACGCTGATAAAGGAAATTTCATCAGTTCAAAACGTGAAAGAAGCTTTCTGAGAAACTTCGTTGTGATCTGGGAATTCACACACCGGGTTACAGCTTAGTCCTCAAGAAGCAGTTTGATAACACTTTTTTTGTGGAAACTGCAAAGTGATTTTTGGGAGCCCATAGGGCCCAGGGTGAAAAAGGAAATATCCTCAGATAATAAGTAGAGAGAAGCTTTCTGAGAGATTGCTTTCTGATGTATGACTTCATCACACAGAGTTCCACCCTTCCCTTCTTGGAACAGTTTGCTAACACTGTTGTTGTGGATTGTGCAAAGTTATATTTTGGAGCTCATGCAGGTAATGGTGAAAAAGGAAATATCCACAGATAAATACTGGAAAGAAGCCTTCTGAGAAACTGCATTGCGATGTGTGAATGCAACTCACAGTGTTACACGTTTCTCTTCAGTCATCAGTTTGCTAACACAATTTTTTTGAAATCTGCAAAGGGATACTTCTTAGCGCAGTGAAGCTTACGATGACAAAGGAAATATCCTCAGATGAAAACTAGAAAGAAGCTTTCAAAGAAACTTTTTGGTGATGTGTGAATTCATCTCACAGAGCTCCACTTATGTTTCATGGAAGAATCCACTAACACTGTCTTTGAGGAACCTGAGAAGGGTTTCTTTGGATCACTTTGAGGCCTATGCTGCGAAAGAAAATATCATCAGTTCAGAACGTGAAAGAAGCTTTCTGAGAAACTTCTTTGTAATCTGTGAATTCACCTCAGAGGTACATCATAATCCTCAGGAAGCAGATTGCTAACACTCTTTTCGTGGAATCTCAAAGTGATCTTTGGGAGCCCATAGGGGCCCATGGTGAAAAAAGAAATAATCTCAGATAAAAACTAGAGAGAAGCTTTGTGAGAGATTGCTTTCTGATGTGTGATGTCATCACACAGAGTTCCAACTTTCCCTTCTTGGAACAGTTTGCTAAAACTGTTTTCGTGGATTCTGCAAAGTGATATTTCGGAGCTAATGGAGGGCAATGGTGAAAAAGAAAATATCCTCAGATCAAAACTGGAAAGAATCCTTTTGAGAAACTGCATTGCGATATGTGAATGCAACTCACAGAGTTAAACGTTTCTCTTCTGTCATGAGTTTGATAGCACAGTTTTCTGGAAATCTGCAACTCGATACTTCTTTGCGCAATGAAGCTTACTGTAACAAAGGAAATATCCTCAGATGAAAACTAGAAAGAAGCTTTCTTAGACATATCTTGGTGATGTGTGAATTCATCGCAAAGAGTTCCAGTTATGTTTCGTGGAGCAGTCCATTATCACTGTACTTTGAGGAACATGAGAAGGGTATCTTTGAATCGCGTTGAGGACCACGCTGAGAAAGAAAATATCATCAGTTAAAAACGTGAAAGAAGCTTTCTGAGAACCATCTTTGTGATCTGTGAATTCACCTCACCGAGTTACAGCTTAGTCCCCAGGAAGCAGTTTGCTAACACTCTTTTCGTGGAATCTGCAAAGTGATCTTTGGGAGCCCAGAGGGGCCCATGGTGAAAAAGGAAATATCCTCAGATAATAACTAGAGAGAAGCTTTCTGAGAGTTCTGACGTGTGACTTCATCACAGAGAGTACCACCCTTCCCTTCTTGGAACAGTTTTCTAACACTGTTGTCGTGGATTCTGCAAAGAGATATTTGGGAGCTCGTGGAGGGCAAAGGTGAAAAAATAAATATCCTCAGATCAAAACTGGAAAGAAGCCTTCTGAGAAACTGCATTGCCATGTGTGAATGCAACTCACAGAGTTACACGTTTCTCTTCAGTCATCAGTTTGCTAACACACTTTTCTGGAAATCGGCAATGAGACACTTCTTAGCGCAATGAAGCTTACGGTGACAAAGGAAATATCCTCAGATGAAAACTAGAAAGAATGTTTCTTAGACAATTCTTTTTGTTGGGTGAATTCATCTCACAGAGTTCCACTTATGTTTCATAGAGCAGTTCATTAACACTATCTTTGAGGAACCTGAGAAGGGCTTTTTGGATCGCATTGAGGCCTATGCTGAGAATGGAAATATCATCAGTTCAATACGTGAAAGAATCTTTTTGAGAAACTTCTTTGTGATCTGGGAATTCATGTCACAGGGTTACAGTTTAGTTGTCAGGAAGCAGTGTGCTAACACTTTTTTCGTGGAAACTGCAAAGTGATCTTTGGGAGCAGATAGGGGCCCATGGTGAAAAAAGAAATATCCTTAGATAATAACTAGAGAGAAGCTTTCTGAGACATTGCTTTCTAATGTGTGACTTCATCACACAGAGTTCCACCCTTCCCTTCTTGGAACAGTTTGCTAACACTGTTGTCGTGGATTCTGCAAAGTGATGTTTGGTGGCTCATGGAGGGCATTGGTGAAAAAGGAAATATCCTCAGACCAAAACAGGAAAGAAGCTTTCTGAGAAACTGCATTGCGATGTGTGAATGCAACTCACAGAGAAACACGTTTCTCTTCAGTCATCAGTTTGCTAACACAGTTCTCTGGAAATCTGCAATGGGATACTTCTTAGCGCAATGAACCTTATGGTGCCAAAGGAAAAATCCTCACATGAAAACTAGAAAGAAGCTTTCTTAGACACTTCTTGTTGATGTGAGAATTCATGTCACAGAGTTCACTTATGTTTCGTCGAGCAGTCCATTAACACTGTCTTTGAGGAACCTGGAATGGTTTCTATTGATCGCATTGAGGCCTACGCCGAGAAAGGTAATATCATCAGTTCAAAAAGTGAAAGAATCTTTCTCAGAAACTTCTTTGTGATCTGGGAATTCACGTCACACTGTTACAGCTTACTCCTCAGGACGCAGTTTGCTAACACTCTTTTCGTGGAATCTGCAAAGTGAACTTTTGTAGCCCATACTTTCCCATGGTGAAAAAGAAAATATCCTCAGATAATAACTAGAGAGAAGCTTTTTGAGAGATAGCTTTCTGATGTGTGACTTCATCACACAGAGTTCCACCCTTCACTTCTTGGAAGAGTTTGCTAACACTGTTGGCGTGGATTCTGCAAAGTGATATTTGGGAGCTCATGGAGGTCAATGGTGAAAAAGGCTATATCCTGAGATCAAAACTGGAAAGGAGCCCTCTGAGAAACTGCATTGCGATGTGTGAACGCAACTCACATGGTTACACGTTTCTCTTCAGGCTTCAGATTGCTAACACAGTTTTCTGGAAATCTGCAATGGGATACTTCTTAGCGCAATGAAGCTAACTGTGACAAAGGAAATATCCTCAGATGTAAATGAGAAAGAAGCTTTCTTAGACACTTCTTGGTGATGTGTGGATTCATCTCACAGAGTTCCACTTTTGTTTCCTGGAGCAGTCCATTATCACTGTCTTTGAGGAACCTGAGATTTGTTTCCTTGGATCGCATTGAGGCCTACGCTGAGAAAGGAAATATCATCAGTTCAAAACGTCAAAGAAGCTTTCGTAGAAGCTTCTTTCTGATCTGTGAATTCACCTCACAGAGTTACAGCTTAGTCCTCAGGAAGCAGTGTGCTAACACTCTTTTCGTGCAATGTGCAAAGTGATCTTTGGGAGCCCGCCTGGGCCCATGGTGAAAAAGGAAATATCCTCAGATAATAACTAGACAGAAGATTTCTGAGAGACTGCTTTCTGATGTGTGACTTCATCACACAGAGTTCCACCCTTCCCTTCTTGGAACAGATGGCTAACACTGCTTTCGTAGATTATGCAGAGTGATATCTGGGAGCTCATGTAGGCCAATGGGGTAAAAGGAAATATCCTCAGATCAGAATTGGAAAGAAGCCTTCTGAGAAACTGCATTGCGGTACGTGATTGCAACTCACAGAGTTACACGTTTCTCTTCAGTCTACAGTTTGCTTACACAGTTTTCTGGAAATCTGCAGTGGGACGCTTCTTATTGCAATGAAGATTACGGTGTCAAAGGAAATATTCTCAGATGAAAACTAGAAAGAATCTTTCTTAGACACTTCTTGGTGACGTGTGAATTCATCTCACAGAGTTACACTTATGTTTCGTGGAGCAGTCCATTAACACTGACTTTGTGGAACCTGAGAAGGGCTTCCTTGGATCGCATTGTGGCCGAAGCTGAGAGAGGAAATATCACCAGTTCAAAACGTGAAAGAAGCTTTCTGAGAAACTTCTTTGTGATCCGTGAATATACGTCACAGTGCTACAGCTTAGTACTCAGGAATCAGTTTGCTAACATTCTTTTCGTGGAATCTGCAAAGTGATCTTTGGGAGCATTTAGGTGCCCATGGTGAAAAGGAAATATCCTCAGATGATAACTAGAGAGAAGTTTTCTGAGAGATTGCTTTATGATGTGTGACTTCATCACACAGAGTACCACCCTTCCCTTCTTGGAAGAGTTTGCTAACACTGTTGTCTTGGATTCTGCAAAGTGACATCTGGGAGCTCATGTAGGGCAATGGTGAAAAAGGAAATATCCTCAGATCAAAACTGGAAAGAAGCCTTCTGGAAACTGCATTACGATGTGTGAATGCAACTCACAGAGTTACACGTTTCTCTTCAGTCATCAGTTTGCTAACACAGTTTTCTGGAAATCTGCAATGGGATGCTTCTTAGCGCAATGAAGCTTACGGTGACAAAGGAAATATCCTCAGTGGAAAATTAGAAAGAAACTTTCTTGGACACTCCTTGGTGAGGTGTGAATTCATCGCACAGAGTTCCACTTATATTTCGTAGAGCAGTCCATTAACACTGTCTTTGAGGAACCTGAGAAGGGTTTCTTTGGATTGCACTGAGGCCTACGCTGAGAAGCAAAACATCATCACTTCAAAACGTGAAAGAAGCTTTCTGAGAAACTTCTTTGTGATCTGGGAATTCACGTCACAGCGTTACAGGTTAGTCCTCAGGAAGCAGTTTGCTAAAACTCTTTTCGTGGAATCTGAAAAGTGATCGTTGGGAGCCCATAGGCGCCCATGTTTGAAAATTAAAAATCCTCAGTTAATAACTACAGAGAAGCTTTCGGAGAGATTGCTTTCTGATCTGTGACTTCATCACACAGACTTCCACCCTTCCCTTCTTGGAACAGTTTACTAACACTGTTGTCATGGATTCTGCAAATTGATATTCAGGAGCTTATGGAGGGCAATGGTGAAAAAGGAAATATCCTCTGAACAAAACTGGAAAGAAGTCTTCTGAGAAACTGCATTGCGATGTGATTGCAACTCACAGAGTTACACGTTTCTCTTCAATCATCAGTTTGCTAACACAGTTTTCTGGAAATCTGCAATGGGATATTTCTTAGCACAAAGAAGCTTACGGTGACAAAGGACATATACTCAGAGGAAAACTAGAAAGAAGTTTTCTTAGACACTTCCTGGTGATGTGTGAATTCATCTCACAGAGTTCCACTTGCGTTTCGTTGAGGAGTCCATTAACACTGTCTTTGAGGAACCTGAGAAGGGCTTATTTGTTTCGCATTGAGGTCCACGCAAAAAAGGAACTATGATCACTTCAAATCGTGAAAGAAGCTTCCGGAGAAATTTCTTTCTGATCTGGGAATTCTCGTCACAGGGTTACATCTTAGTCCTCAGGAAGAAGTTAGCTAACACTCTTTTCGTGGAATCTGCAAAGTGATCTTTAGGAGCCCATAGGGGCCCATGGTGAAAAAGGAAATATCCTCAGATAATAACTAGAGAGCAGCTTTCTGAGAGATTGCTTTCTGATGTGTGACTTCATCACACAGATTTCCACCCTTCCCTTCTTGGAACAGTTTTCTAACACTGATGTCGTGGATTTTGCAAGGTGATGTTGGGAGGTCATGGAGGCAATGGTGAAAAAGGAAATAACCAAAGATCAAAACTGGAAAGAAGCCTTCTGAGAAACTGCATTTCGGTGTGTGAATGCAACTCACCGAGTTACACGTTTCTCTTCAGTCATCAGTTTGCTAACACAGTTTTCTGGAAATCTGCAATGGGATACTTCTTAGCACAATGAAGATTATGTGACAAAGGAAATATCGTCAGATGAAAACCACAAAGGAGCCTCCTTAGACACTTCATGGTGATGTGTGAATTCATCTCACAGAGTTCCACTTAAGTTTCGTGGAGCAGTCCATTAACACTGTCTTTGAGGAACCTGAGAAGGTTTTCTTTGGATCGCATTGAGGCCTACACTGAGAAAGAAAATATCATCCTTTCAAAACGTGAAAGAAGCTTTCTGAGAAACTTCTTTGTGATCTGTGAATTCACCTCACAGAGTTACACCTTTATCCTCAGGAAGCAGTTTGCTAACACTCTTTTCGTGGAATCTGCAAATTGATCATTGGGAGCCTGTAGAGGGCCATGGTGAAAAAGGAAATACCCTCTGACAATAACTAGATAGAAGCTTTCTGACAGATGGCTTTCTGATGTGTGACTTCTTCACACAGAGTTCCACCCTTCCCTTCTTGGAACAGTTTGCTAACACTGTTGTCGTGGATTCTGCAAAGTGATATTTGGGAGCTCATGGAGGGCATTGGTGAAAAAGAAATTATCCTCAGATCAAAACTGGAAAGAAGCCTTCTGAGAAACTGCATTGCAATGTGTGGATGCAACTCATAGAGTTACAGGTTTCTCTTCAGTCATCAGTTTGCTAACACAGTTTTCTGGAAATCTTCAATGCGATACTTCTTAGCACAATGAAGCTTACGGTGACAAAGCAAATATCCTCAGATGAAAACCAGAAAGAAGCTTTCTTAGGCACTACTTAGTGATGTGTGAATTCATATCACAGACTTTCTCTTATGTTTTGTGGAGCAGTCTATTAACACTGTCTTTGAGGAATCTGAGAAGGGTTTCTTTGGACCGCACTGAGGACTGCCCTGAGAAAGAAAATATCATCAGTTCAAATCGTGAAAGAAGCTTTCTGAGACACTTCTTTCTGATCTGTGACTTCACCTCACGGCGTTACAGCTTAGTCCTCAGGAAGCAGTTGGCTAACCCTCTTTTCGTGGAATCTGCAAAGTGATCTTTGGGAGTCCATAGGGGCCCAGGTTTAAAAAGGAAATATCCTCAGATAATAACTAGAGAGAAGCTTTCTGAGAGACTGCTTTCTGATAAGTGATTTCATCACACAGATTTCCACCCTTCCCTTCTTGGAACAGTTTGGTAACACTGTTGTCGTTGATTCTGCAAAGTGATATTTGGGAGCTCATAGAGGGCAATGGTATAAAAGGAAATATCCTCAGATCAAAAGTGGAAAGAAGCCTTCTGAGAAACTGCATTGCGATGTGTGAATGCAACCCACCGAGTTACACGTTTCTCTTCAGTCATCAGTTTGCTAACACAGTTTTCCTGAAATCTGCAAAGGGATACTTCTTAGCGCAATGAAGCTTACTGTAACAAAGGAAATATCCTCAGATGAAAACTAGAAAGAAGCTTCCTTAGGCACTTCTTGGTGATGTGTGAATTCATCTCACAGAGTTGCACTTATGTTTCATGGACGAGTCAATTAACACTGTCTTTGCGGAAACTGAGAAGGGCTTCTTTGAATCGCATTGAGGCGTACGCTGAGAAAGGAAATATCATCAGTTCAAAACGTGAAAGAAGCTTTCTGAGAAACTTTTTTGTGATCTGTGAATTCACCTCACAGAGTTACAGCTTCGTCCTCAGGAAGCAGCTTGCTGACACTCTTTTCGTGGAATCTGCAACGTTATCTTTGGGAGCCCATGGGTTCCCATGTTGAAAAAGGAAATATCGTCCGATAGTAGCTCGAGAGAAGCATTCTGAGAGTTTTCTTTTTGATGTGTGTCTTCATCACACAGAGTTCCACCCTTCCCTTCTTGGAACAGTTTGCTAACACTGTTGTCGTGGATTCTGCAAAGAGATATTTGGGAGCTCATGGAGGGCAATGGTGAAAAAGGAAATATCCTCAGATCAAAACTGGAAAGAAGTCTTCTGAAAAACTCCATTGCCATGTGTTAATGCAACACACAGGGTTACATATTTTTCATCAGTCATCAGTTTGCTAACACAGATTTCTGGACATCTGCAATGGGAAACTTCTTAGCTCAATGAAACTTACGGTGACTAAGGAAATATCCTCAGATGAAAACCAGAATGAATCTTAATTAGACCCTTCTTGGTGATGTGTGAATTCATTGCACAGAGTTCCACTTATGTTTCGTGGAGCAGTCCATTAAAACTGTCTTTGAATAACCTCAGAAAGGTTTCTTTGGATCGCTTTCAGGCCTACCCTGAGAAAGGAAATATCGTCAGTTGAAAACGTGAAAGAATCTTCCTGAGAAACTTCTTTCTGATCTGGGAATTCACTTCAAATGGTTACAGCTTAGTCCTCAGGAAGCAGTTTGCTAACACTCTTTTCGTGGAATCTGCAAAGTGATCTTTGGGAGCCCATAGGGGTCTATGGTGTAAAAGGAAATATCCTCAGATAATAACTAGAGAGAACTTTCTGAGAGATTGCTTTCTGATGTGTGACTTCATCACACAGAGTTCACCCCTTCCCGTCTTGGAACAGTTTGCTAACACTGCTGTCGTGGATTCTGCAAAGTGATATTTGGGAGCACATAGAGGGGGCAATGGTGAAAAAGGAAATTTCTTCAGATCAAAACTGGAAAGAAGCTTTCTTAGACACTTCATTTTGATGTGTGAACTCATCTCACAGAGTTCCACTTAGGTTTCGTGGAGCAATCCATTAACACTGTCTTTGAGGAACCTGAGAAGGGCTTCTTTGAATCGCACTGAGGCCTACGCTCAGAGAGGAAATATCATCAGTTCACAACGTGAAAGAATCTTTTTGAGAACCTTCTTTGTGATCTGAGAATTCACCTCACAGTGTTACAGCTTAGTCCTCATGAAGCAGTTTGCGAACACTCTTTTCGTGGTATCTGCAAAGTGATATTTGGGAGCCCGTAGGGTCCATGGTGAAAAAGGAAATATCCTCCGATAATAACTAGAAAGAAGCTTTCTGAGAGATTGCTTTCTGATGTGTGACTTCATCACACAGATTTCCACCCTTCCCTTCTTGGAACAGTTTGCTAACATTGTTGTCGTGGATTCTACAAAGCGATATTTGGAAGCTCATCGAGGGCAATGGTGAAAAAGCAAATATCCTCAGATCAAAACTGGAAAGAAGCCTCCTGAGAAACTGCATTGCGATGTGTGAATGCAACTCACAGAGTTACACGTTTCCCTTCAGTCATCAGTTTGCTAACACAGTTTTCTGGAAATCTGCAATGAGATACTTCTTAGCGCAATGAAGCTTACGGTGCCAAAGGAAATATCCTCAGATGAAAACTAGAAAGAAGCTTTATTAGAAACTTCTTGGTGATGTGTGAATTCATCTCACAGAGATCCACTTATGTTTCATGGAGCAGTCCATTAACACTGTCTTTGAAAAACCTGAGAAGGGCTTCTTTGAATCGCATTGAGGCCTACGCTGAGAAAGGAAATATCATCATTTCATAACGTGAAAGAATCTTTCTGAGAAACTTCTTTGTGATCTGGGAATTCACGTCACAGTGTTACAGCTTATTCCTCAGTAAGCAGTTTGATAAACCTCTTTTTGTGGAATCTGCAACGTGATATTTGGGAGACCATAGGGGCCCATGGTGAAAAAGGAAATATCCTCAGATAATAACTAGAGAGAAGCTTTCTGAGAGATTGCTTTCTGATGTGTGACTTCATCACACAGAGTTCCTCCCTTCCCCTCTTGGAACAGTTTGCTAACACTGTTGTCGTGGATTCTGCAAAGCCAAATTTGGGAGCTCATGGAGGTCAATGGTGAAAAAGGAAATATCCTCAGATCAAACTGGAAAGAAGCCTTCTGAGAAACTGCATTGCCATGTGTGAATGCAACTCACAGAGTTACACGTTTCTGTTCAGTCATCAGTTTGCTAACACAGTTTTCTGGGAATCTGCAATGGGATAGCACTTTGCGCAAATGAAACTTACGGTGACATAGGAATTATCCTCAGATGAAAACTAGAAAGAAGCTTCCTTGGACACTCCTTGGTGATGTGTGAATTCACCTCACAGAGTTCCACTTATCTTTCATGGAGCAGTCCATTAACACCGTCTTTGAATAACCTCAGAAAGGTTTCTTTGGATCGCTTTCAGGCCTACCCTGAGAAAGGAAATATCGTCAGTTGAAAACGTGAAAGAATCTTCCTGAGAAACTTCTTTATGATCTGGGAATTCACTTCAAATGGTTACAGCTTAGTCCTCAGGAAGCAGTTTGCTAACACTCTTTTCGTGGAATCTGCAAAGTGATCTTTGGGAGCCCATAGGGGTCTATGGTGTAAAAGGAAATATCCTCAGATAATAACTAGAGAGAACTTTCTGAGAGATTGCTTTCTGATGTGTGACTTCATGACACAGAGTTCACCCCTTCCCGTCTTGGAACAGTTTGCTAACACTGCTGTCGTGGATTCTTCAAAGTGATATTTGGGAGCACATAGAGGGCAATAGTGAAAAAGGAAATTTCTTCAGATCAAAACTGGAAAGAAGCTTTCTTAGACACTTCATTTTGATGTGTGAACCCATCTCACAGAGTTCCACTTAGGTTTCGTGGAGCAGTCCATTAACACTGTCTTTGAGGAACCTGAGAAGGGCTTCTTAGAATCGCACTGAGGCCTATGCTCAGAGAGGAAATATCATCAGTTCACAACGTGAAAGAATCTTTTTGAGAACCTTCTTTGTGATCTGGGAATTCATCTCACAGGGTTACAGCTTAGTCCTCATGAAGCAGTTTGCGAACACTCTTTTCGTGGTATCTGCAAAGTGATATTTGGGAGCCCGTAGGGTCCATGGTGAAAAAGGAAATATCCTCAGATAAAAACCAGAAAGAAGCTTTCTTAGACACTTCTTGGTGACGTGTGAATTCGTCTCACGGAGTTCCACTTATATTTCATGGAGGATCCATTATCACTGTTTTGATGAACTAGAGAAGGGTTTCTTTGGATCGCATTGAGGCCTGGGCTGAGAA
Organism: Rhinopithecus roxellana; assembly: GCF_007565055.1. Classification (NCBI taxonomy): domain Eukaryota; kingdom Metazoa; phylum Chordata; class Mammalia; order Primates; family Cercopithecidae; genus Rhinopithecus; species Rhinopithecus roxellana. Next base: position 83,354,690 of record NC_044563.1, read on the forward strand.
ACAAAATATCTTCAGTTCAAAACGTGAAAGAAGTTTTCTGAGAAACTTCTTTGTGATCTGTTAATTCACCTCACAGAGTTACAGCTTTGTCCTCAAGAAGCAGTTTGCTAACACTCTTTTCGTGGAATCTGCAAGGTGACTTCTGAGAACCCATAGGGGTCCATGGTGAATAAGGAAATCTCCTCAGATGAAAACTAGAGAGAAGCTTTCTGAGAGATTGCTTTCTGATGTGTGACTTCATCACACAGAGTTCCACCCTTCCCTTCTTGGAACAGGTTGCAAAAACTGTTGTCGTGGATTCTGCAAAGTGATATTTGGGAGCTCATGGAGGGCAATGGAGAAAAATAAGCTATCCTCATATCAAAACTGGAAAGAAGCCTTCTGAGAAACTGCATTGCGATGTGTGAATGCAACTCACAGAGTAACACGTTTCTCTTCAGTCATCAGTTTGCTAACACAGTTTTCTGGAAATCTGCAATGGGATACTTCTTAGCGCAATGAAGCTTACGGTGACAAAGGAAATATTCAGAGATGAAAACTAGAAAGAAGCTTTCTTAGACACTTCTTGGTGATGTGTGAATTCATCTGAAAGAGTTCCACGTATGTTTCGTGGATCAGTCCATTAACACTATCTTTGAGGAACCTGAGAAGGACCTCTTTGGATCGCAGGGAGGCCTATGCTGAGAAAGAAAATATCATCAATTCAAAACGTGAAAGAAGCTTTCTGAGAATCTTCTTTGTGATCACTGAATTCACGTCACAGAGTTACAGCTTAGTCCTCAGGAAGCAGTTTCTAACACTCTTTTCGTTGGATATGCAAAGTGATCCTTGGGAGCCCCTAAGGGCCTATGGTGAAAAAGGAAATATCCTCAGATAATAGCTAGAGAGAAGCTTTCTGAGAGATTGCTTTCTGATGTTTGACTTCATCACACAGAGATCCACCCTTCCCTTCTTGGAACAATTTGCTACCAGTGTTGTCGTGGATTCTGCAAAGTGATATTTGGGAGCTCATGGAGGGCAATGGTGAAAAAGGAAATATCCTCGGATTAGAACTGGAAAGAAGCCTTCTGAGAAACTGCATTGCGATGTGTGAATGCAACTCACAGTGTTACACGTTTCTCTTCAGTCATCAGTTTGTTAACACAGTTTTCTGGAAATCTGCAAAGGGATACTTCTTAGCGCAATGAAGCTTAGGGTGACAAAGGAAATATCCTCAGACTAAAACTAGAAAGAAGCTTTTTTAGACACTTCTTGGTGATGTGTGAATTCATCTCACAGAGTTCCACTTATGTTTCGTGGAGCAGTCCATTATCAATGACTTTGATTAACCTTAGAAGGGTTTCTTGGGATCGCATAGAGGCCTACGCTGAGAAAGAAAATATCATCAGTTCAAAACGTGAAAGAAGCTTTCTGAGAAACTTCTTTTTGATCTGTGAATACACCTCACAGAGTTAGAGCTTAGTCCTCAAGAAGCAGTTTGCTCACACTCTTTTCGTGGAATCTGCAAAGAGATCTTTGGGAGCCGGTAGGGTCCCATGTTGAAAAAGGAAATATCCTCAGGAAATAAGTAGAGAGAAGCTTTCTTAGACACTTCTTGGTGACGTATGAATTCATCTCACAGAGTTCCACTTATGTTTCGTGGAGCAGTCCATTAACACTGTCTTTGAGGAACTTGAGTAGGGCCTCTTTGGATGGCATTAGGGTCTGCACTGAGAGAGGGAATATCATCAGTTCAAAACGTGAAAGAATCTTTCTGAGAAACTTATTTGTGATCTGGGAATTCACGTCACAGAGTTACAGCTTAGTCCTGAGGAAGCAGTTTGCTAACACTCTTTTCTTGGAATCTGCAAAGTGATCTTTGGGAGACCAAGGATTCATTCTGAAAAAGGAAATATCCTCAGATAATAACTAGAGAGAAGCTTTCTGAGAGATTGATTTCTGATGTGTGACTTCATCACACAGAGTTTCTCCCTTTCCTTCTTGGAACAGTTTGCTAACACTGTTGTCGTGGATTCTGCACAGTGATATAAGGGAGCTCAAAGAGGGCAAAGGTGAAAAAGGAAATATTCTCAGATAAAAATGGAAAGAAGCCTTCTGAGAAAATGCATTGCTATGTGTCAATGTAAATCTCAGAGTTACAGGTTTCTCTTCAGTCATCAATTGGTTAACGCAGTTTTCTGTAAATCTGCAATGGGATACTTCTTAGCGCAATGAAGCTTACGGTGACAAAGGAAATTTCCTCAGGTGAAAACTAGAAAGAAGCTTTCTAAGACACTTCTTGGTGATGGGTGAATTCATCTCGCAGAGCTCCACTTATGTTTCGTGGAGGAGTCCATTAACACTGTCTTTGAGGAAACTGAGAAGGGATTCTTTGGATCGCATTGAGGCCTATGCTGAGAAAGAAAATATCATCAGTTCAAACCGTGAAAGAAGCTTTCTGAGAAACTTCTTTGTGATCTGTGAAATCACCTCGCAGTGTTACAGCTTAGTCCTATGGAAGCAGTTTGCTAACACTCTTTTCGGGGAATCTGCAAAGTGATTTTGGGAGCCCATTGGGGCCCATGGTGAAAAAGGAAATATCCTCAGATAACAACGAGAGAGAAGCTTTCTGAGAGATTGCTTTCGGATGTGTGACTTCATCACCCAGCGGTCCACCCATCCCTTCTTGGAACATTTTGCTAACACTGTTGTCGTGGATTCTGCAAAGTGATATTTGGGAGCTCATGGAGGCAATGGTGAAACAAGAAATATCCTCAGATCAAAACTGGAAGGAAGCCTTCTGAGAAACTGCATTGCGATATGTGAAGGCAACTCACAGAGTTACACGTTTCTCTTCAGTCTTCTGTTTGCTAACACAGTTTTCTGGAAACCTGCAAAGGTATACTTCTTAGCACAATGAAGCTTACGGTGACAAAGGAAATATCCTCAGAAGAAAACTAGAAAGAATCTTTCCTAGACATTCTTGGTGATGTGTGAATTCAACTCACGGATTGAAACTTATGTTTCGTGGAGGAGTCCATTAACACTGTCTTTGAGGAACCTGAGATGGGATTCTTTGCTTCACATTGAGGCCTATGCTGAGAAAGGAAATATCATCAGTTCAACACATGAAGGAAGATTTCTGAGAAACTTCCTTGGGATCTGGGAATTCACCCCACAGAGTTACAACTTAGTCCTCAGGAAGAAGTTTACTAACACTCTTTTCGTGGAATCTGCAAATTGCTCTTTGGGAGACCATAGGGGCCCATGATGAAAAAGGAAATATCCTCAGATAATAACCAGAGAGAAGCTTTCTGAGAGATTGCTTTCTGATGTGTGATTTCATCACACAAAGTTCCACCCTTCCCTCCATGCAACAGTTTGCAAACACTGTTGTCGTGGATTCTGCAAAGTGATATTTGGGATCTCCTGGAGGGCAATGGTGCAAAAGGAAATATCCTCAGATCAAAACGGGAAAGAAGCCTTCTGAGAAACTCCATTGCGATATGTGAATGCAACTCAGAGAGTTACACGTTTCTCTTCAGTTATCAGTTTGCTAACACAGTTTTCTGGGAATCTGCAATGGGATACTTCTTTGCGCAATGAAGCTGAAGGGGACAAAGGAAATATCCTCAGATGTAAATAAGAAAGAAGCTTTCTTAGACACTTCTTGGTGATGTGTGAATTCATCTCACAGAGTTCCACTTATGTTTCCTGGAGCAGTCCCTTATCACTGTCGTTGAGGAACCTGAGAAGTGTTTCTTTGGATCTCATTGAGGACTACGCTGAGAAAAGAAATATCATCGGTTCAAAACCTGAAAGAGACTTTCTGAGAAAATTCTTTGTGATCTGGGAATTCATGTCACTGGGTTACAGCTTAGTCCTCAGGAAGCAGTTTGCTAATACTCTTTTCGTGGAATCTGCAAAGTGATCTTTGGAAGCCCATTGGGTCCCATGGTGAAAAAGAAATATCCTCAGATAAAAACTAGAGAGAAACTTTCTGAGAGATTGCTTTCTGATGTGTGACTTCATCACACAGAGTGCCATACTTCCCCTCTTGGAACGGTTTGCTAACACTCTTGTCGTGGATTGTGCAAAGTGATATCTGGGAGCTCTTGGAGGCAATGGTCCAAAAGGAAACATTCCCAGATCAAAACTGGAAAGAAGCCTTCTGAGAAACTGCATTGCGATGTGTGAATGCAACTCGCAGAGTTGCAGGTTTCTCTTCAGTCACCGGTTTGCTAACACAGTTTTCTGCCAATCTGCTTTGGGATATTTCTTAGCGCAATGAAGCTTATGGTGACAAAGGAAATATCCTCAGATGAAAACTAGAAAGATGCTTTCTTAGAAACTTCTTGGTGATGTGTGAATTCATCTCACAGAGTTACACTTATGTTTTGTTGAGCAGGCCATTATCACTGTAATTGAGGAAACTGAGAAGGGTTTCTTGGGATCGCATTTACGCCTATGCTGAAAGGAAATATCATCAGTTCAAATCGTGAAATAAGCTTTCGGAGAAACTTCTTTGTGATCTGTGAATTCACCTCACAGAATTACAGCTTAGTCCTCAGGAAGCAGTTTGCTAACACTCTTGTCGTTTAATCTGCAAAGTGATCTTTTGGAACCCATAGGGTCCCATGGTGGAAAAAGAAATATCCTCAGATAACAAATAGGGAGAAACTTTCTGAGATATTGCTTTCTGATGTGTGACATCATCACACAGAGTTCCACTCTTCCCTTCTTGTAACCTCACTTCCCTTCTTGAAACTGCATCGCGATGTGTGAATGCAACTCACAGAGTTACACGTTTCTCTTCAGTCATCAGTTTGCTAACACAATTTTCTTGAAATCTGCAATGGGATACTTCTTAGCACAGTGAAGCTTATGGTCACAAAGGAAATGTCCTCAGATGAAAATTAGAAAGAAGGTTTCTAAGACACTTCTTGCTGATGATTGACTTCATCTCACAGAGATCCACTTATGTTTCGTGGAGGAGTCCATTAACACTGTCTTTGAGTAACATGAGAAGGGTTTCTTTGGATCGCATTGAGGCCTAGGCTGATAAAGAATATATCATCAGTTCAAAACGAGAAAAAAGCTTTCTGAGAAACTTCATTTTGATCTGTGAATTCACATCATAGAGTTACAGCTTAGTCGCCAGGAAGCAGTTTGCTAACACTCTTTTTCGTTGAATCTACAAAGTGATCTTTGGGAGACCATAGGGGCCCATGGTGAAAAACGAAATATCCTCGGATAATAACTAGAGAGAAGCTTTCTGAGAGATTGCTTTCTAATGTGTGAATTCATCACACAGAGTTCCACCCTTTCCTTCTTGGAACAGTTTGCTAACACTGTTGTCGTGGACTCCACAAAGTGCTGTTTGGGAGCTAATGGAGGGCAATGGTGAGAAAGGAAATATCCTCAGGTAAAAACTGGAAAGAATCCTTCTGAGAAACTGCATGGCGATGTGTGAATGCAACTCACAGAGTTACACGTTTCTCTTCAATCATCAGTTTGCTAACACAGGTCTCTTGCAATCTGCCATGGGATACTTCTTAGTGCAATGAAGCTTACGGTGACAAAGGAAGTGTCCTCAGAGGAATACTAGAAAGAAGCTTTCTTAGACACTTCTTGGTGATGTGTGAATTCATCTCACAGAGTTCCACTTATGTTTAATGGAGCAGTCCATTCTCACTGTCTTTGAGGAACCGGAGAAGGGTTTCTTTGGATCGCATTTAAACTGTGCTGAGAAAGAATATATCATCAGTTCAAAACGTGAAAGAAGCTTTCTGAGAAACTTTTTTGTGATCTGTGAATTCACCTAAAGAGTTACAGCTTAGTCTTCAGGAAGTAGTTTGCTAACACTCTTTTCGTTTAATCTGCAAAGTGATCTTTGGGAACCCATAGGGTCCCATGGTGAAAAAGGAAATATCCTCAGATAACAACTAGGGAGAAGCTTTCTGAGAGATTGCTTTCTGATGTGTGACTTCATCACAAAGAGTTCCACCTTTCCCTTCTTGGAACGGTTTGCTAACACTGTTGTTGCGCATTGTGCAAAGTGATATTTTGGAGCTCATGCAGGTAATGGTGAAAAAGGAAATATCCTCAGATCAAAAGTGGAAAGAAGCCTTCTGAGAAACTGCACTGCGATGTGTGAAAGCAACTCACAGTGTTACACGTTTCTCTTCAGTCATCAGTTTGCTAACACAATTTTTTTGAAATCTGCAATGCGATACTTCTTAGCGCAGTGAAGCTTACGGTGACAAAGGAAATATCCTCAGATGAAAACTAGAAAGAAGCTTTCAAAGAAACTTTTTGGTTAGGTGTGAATTCATCTCACAGAGCTCCACTTATGTTTCATGGAGGAATCCACTAACACTGTCTTTGAGGAAACTGAGAAGGGTTTCTTTGGATCGCATTGAGGACTACCCTGAGAAAGAAAATATCATCAGTTCAAAACGTGAAAGAAGCTTTCTGAGAAACTGCTTTGTGATCTGCGAATTCACCTCAAAGTGTTACAGCTTAGTCCTCAGGAAGCACTTTGCTAACACTCTTTTCGGGGAATCTGCAAATTGATCTTTGGGAGACCATAGGGGCCCATGTTGAAAAAGGAAATATCCTCAGATAATAACCAGAGAGAAGCTGTCTGAGAGATTGCTTTCTGATGTGTGACTTCATCACACAGAGTACCACCCTTCCCATCTTGGAACAGTTTACTAAAACTGTTGTCATGGATTCTGCTAAGTGATATTTGGGAGCTCATGGAGGGCAATGGTGAAAAAGGAAATATCCTCAGATCAAAACTGGAAAGAAGCCTTCTGAGAAACTGCATTGTGATGTTTGAATGCAACTCACAGAGTTACACGTTTCACTTCAGTCATCAGTTTGCTAACACAGTTTTCTGGAAATCTGCAATGGGACACTTCTTAGCGCAAGGTAGCTTACGAGACAAAGGAAATATCCTCAGATGAAAACTAGAAAGAAGCTTCTTTGACACTTCCTGGTGATGTGTGAATTCATCTCACAGAGTTCCACTTATATTTCGTGGAGCAGTCCATTATCACTGTTTGGAGGAAACAGAGAAGCGTTTCTTTGGATCACATTGAGGTCTACGCTGAGATAGAATATATCATCAGTTAAAAACCTGAAAGAAGCTTTCTGAGAACTTCTTTGAGATCTGTGAATTCACCTCACATGGTTACAGCTTAGTTCTCAGGAAGGAGTTTGCTAACACTCTTCTCGTGGAATCTGCAAAGTGATTTTTGGGAGCCCGTAGGGGCCCAGGGTGAAAAAGAAATTATCCTCTGATAATAACTAGAGAGAAGCATTCTGAGGGAATGCTTTCTGATGTGTGACTTCATCACACAGAGTTCCACCCTTCCCTTCTTGGAACAGTTTGGCAACACTGTTGTCGTGGATTCTGGAAATTGGTATTTGGGAGCTCAAAGAGGGCAATGGTGAAAAAGGAATTATCCTCAGATCAAAACTGGAAAGAAGCCTTCTGAGAAACTGCATTGCGATGTGTGACTGCAACTCACAGAGTTACACGTTTCTCCTCATTCATCAGCTTGCTAACACAGTTTTCTGGAAATCTGCAAAGGGATACTTCTTAGCGCAATGAAGCTTACGGTGAGAAAGGAAATATCCTCAGATGAAATCTTGAAGGAAGCTTTCTTAGACACTTCTTGGTGATGTGTGAATTCATCTCACAGAGTTCCACTTATGTTTCCTGGAACAGCCCATGAACACTGTCTTTCAGGAACCTGTGAAAGGTTTTGTGGATTGCATTGAGGCTTACGTTGAGAAAGGAAATATCATCAGTTCAAAACGTGAAAGAAGCTTTCTGAGAAACTTCTTTGTGATCTGTGAATTCTCCACAAGCAGTTTCATCTTAGTCCTCAGGAAGCAGTTTGCCAACACTCTTTTCGTGCAATCTGCAAAGTGATCTTTGGGAGCTCATAGGGGCCCATGGTGAAAAAGGAAATATCCTCAGATAATAACTAGAGAGAAGCCTTCTGAGAGATTGTTTTCTGATGTGTGACTTCATCAAAATGAGTTTCACCCTTCCCTTCTTGGAACAGTTTTCCTACACTGTTGTCGTGGATTCTGCAAAGTGATTATTGGGAGCTATGGAGGCAATGGTGAAAAAGGAAATAACCTCATATTAAAACTGGAAAGAAGCCTTCTGAGAAACTGCATTGCAATGTGGGAATGCAACTCACAGAGTAACACGTTTCTCTTCAGTCATCAGTTTGCTAACACAGTTTTCTGGAAAACTGCAATGGGATACTTCTTAGCGCAATGAAGCATATGGTGACAAAGGAAATATCCTCAGATGAAAAGTAGAAAGAAGCTTTTTTTGGCACTTGTTGGTGATTAGTGAATTCAACTCACAGAGTCCCACTTATGTTTCGTGGAGCAGTCCTTTAACACCGTCTTTGAGGAACCTGAGAAGGGCTTCTTTAGATCGCCTTGAGGCCTACGCTGAGAAAGAAAATATCATCAGTTCTAATCGTGATAGAAGCTTTCTGAGAAACTTCTTTCTGATCTGTGACTTCACCTCACAGAGTTACAGCTTAGTCCTCAGGAAGCAGTTTGCTAACACTCTTTTCGTGGAATCTGCAAAGTGATCTTTGAGAGCCCGTAGAGACCCAGGGTGAAAAAGGAAATATCCTCAGGTAATAACTAGAGAGAAATTTTCTGAGAGATTGCTTTCTGATGTGTGACTTCATCACACAGAGTTCCACCCTTCCCTACATTTAGCAGTTTGCTAACACTGTTGTCGTGGATTCTACAAAGTGATATTCAGGAACTCATGGAGGGCAACAGTGAAAAGGGAGATATCTTCAGATCAAAACTGTAAAGAAGCCTTCTGAGAAACTGCATTGCGACGTGTGAATGCAGCTCACAGAGTTACATGTTTGTCTTCCGTCATCAGTTTGCTAACACAGTTTTCTAGAAATCTGCAATGGGAGACTACTTAGCGCAATGAAGGTAACGGTGACAAAGGAAATATCCTAAGATGAAAACCAGAAAGAAGCTTTCTTAGACTCTTCCTGGTGATGGGTGAATTCATCTCATGGAGTTTCACTTATGTTTTTTGGAGCAGTCCATTAACACTGTCTTTGAGGAACCTGACAAGGGTTTCTTTGGATCGCATTGAGGCCTACGCTGAGAAAGAAAACATCATCAGTTTAAAACGTAAGAGAAGCTTTCTGAGAAACTTCTTTGTGATCTGTGAATTCACCTCACAGTGTTACATCTTATTCCTCAGGAAGCAGTTTGCTAACACTCTTTTCGTGGAATCTGCAAAGTGATCTTTGGGAGCCATTAGGGGCCCATGGTGAAAAAGGAAATGTCCTCAGACAACAACTAGAGAGAAGCTTTCTGAGAGATTGCTTCCTGATGTGTGAGTTCATCACACAGATTTCCACCAATCCCTTCTTGGGACAGTTTGCTAACACTGTTGTCGGGGATTCTGAAAAGTGCTATTTCGGAGGTCATGGAAGGCAATGGTGAAAAAGAAAATATCATCAGATCAAAACTGCAAAGAAGCCTTCTGATAAACTGCACTGTTATGTTTGAATGCAACTCACAGAGATACACGTTTCTCTCTAGTCATCAGTTTGCTAACACAGTTCTTTGGAAATCTGCAATGGGATACTTCTTAGCGCAATGAAGCTTACAGTGTAAAAGGAAATATCTTCAGATGAAAACTAGAAAGAAGCTTAATTAGGCACTTCATGGGATGTGTGATTTCATCTCACAGAGTTCCACTTATATTTCGTGGAGCAGTCCATTAACACTGTCTTTGAGGACCCTGAGAAGGGCTTCTTTTTATCGCATTGAGGCCTACACTGAAAAAGGAAATATCATCAGTTCCAATCGTGACAGAAGCTTTCTGAAAAGTGTCTTTGTGATCTGGGAATTCTCGTCACAGTGTTACAGCTTAGTCCTCAGGAAGCAGTTTGCTAACACTCTTTTCTTGGAATCTTCAAAGTGATCTTTAGCAGCCCATAGGGGCCCATGGTGAAAAAGGAAATATCCTCAGATAATAACTAGAGAGAAGCTTTCTGAGATATTGCTTTCTGACATGTGACTTCATCATACAGAGTTCCATCCTTCTCTTCTTGGAGCAGTTTGCTAACACTCTTATCGTGGATTCTGCAAAGTGATATTTGGGAGCTCTTGGAGGTAACGGGGAAAAAGGAAATATCCTCAGATCAAAACTGGAAAGAAGCCTTCTGCGAAACTGCGTAGCGATGTGTGAATGCAAGTCACAGAGTTACACGTTTCTCTTCAGTCATCAGTTTGCTGACACAGTTTTCTGGAAATCTGCAATGGGATATTTCTGAGTGCAATGAAGCTTGCTGTGACAAAAGTAATATCCTCAGATGAGAACTAGAAAGAAGCTTTCTTAGACACTTCTTGGTGATGTGTGAATTCACGGTGATGTATGAATTCACCTCACAGAGTTCCACTTATGATTCGTGCAGAAGCCCATTAACAATGTCTTTGAGTAACCTGAGAAGGGCTTCTATGGGTCGCTTTGAGGCCAACGCTGAGAAAGGAAATATCATCAGTTCAAAACGTGAAAGGATCTTTCTGAGAAACTTCTTTGTGATCTGGGAATTCACGTCACATTGTTCCATCTTAATCCTCAGGATGCAGTTTGCTAACAATCATTTCGTGGAATCTGCAAAGTGATATTTGGGAGATCATGGAGGGCAACGGTGAAAAAGGAAACATCCTAAGATGGAAAGTGGAAAGAAGCCTTCTGAGAAACTGCATTGCCATTTGTGAATACAACCCACCGAGTTACACGTTTCTCTTCAGGCATCAGTTTGCTAACACAGTTTTCTGGAAATGTGCAATGGGATAATTCTTATAGCAATGAAGCTTACGGTGACAAAGGAAATATCCTCAGATGAAAACTAGAAAGAAGCTTTCTTAGAAACTTCTTGGTGATGTGTGAATTCATCTCACAGGGTTCCACTTATGTTTCGTGGAGCAGTCCATTAACACTATCTTTGAGGGTACTGTGAAGGACTTCATTGGATCGCATTGAGGCCTGTTTCATCTGAGGATATTTCCCTTGTCACCATAAGCTTCATTGTCCAAGAAGTATCCTTTTGCAGATTTCAGTAAAAATGTGTTAGCAAAATGATGACTGAAGGGAAACGTGTAACCCTGTGAGTTGCATTGACACATCACAATGAAGTTTCTCAGAAGGCTTCTTTCCAGTTTTGATCTGAGGATTTTTCCTTTTTCATCATTTCCCTCCAAGAGCTCCCAAATAGCACTTTGCAGAATCCACGACAACAGAGTTAGCAAGCTGTTCCAAGAAGAGAAGAGTGGAACTCTGTGTGATGAAGTCACACATCAGAAAGCAATCTCTCAGAAAGCTTCTCTTTAGTGAGTATCTGAGGATATTTCCTTTTTCACCATGGGCCCCTATGGGCTCGCAAAGATCACTTTGCAGAATTCATGAAAAGAGTGTTAGCAAACTGCTTCCTGAGGACTAAGCTGTAATTCTGTGAGGTAAATTCACAAATCACAAAGACGTTTCTCAGAAAGCTTCTTTCACGTTTTGAACTGATGATATTTTCTTTCTCAGCGTTGGCTTAAATGTGATCCAAACAAACCCTTCTCCGGATCCTCAAAGACAGTAATAATGGACTGCTCCATGAAACATAAGTGGAACTCTCTGAGATGAATTCACACATCACCAAGAAGTGTCTAACAAAGCTTCTTTCTAGTATTCATCTGAGGATACTTGCTTTGTCACCGTAAGCTTCTTTGTGCTAAGAAGTATCCCATGGCAGATTTCCAGAAAACTGTGTTAGCAAACTGATGCCTGAAGAGAAACGTGTAATTCTGTGAGTTGCATTCACACATCGCAATGCAGTTTCTCAGAAGGCTTCTTTGCAGTTTTGATCCGAGGATATTTCCTTTTTCACCATTTCCCTCCATGAGCTCCCAAATATCACTTTTCAGAATTCACGAAAAGAGTGTTAGCAAATTGCTTCCTGAGGACTAAGCTGTAACTCTGTGAGGTGAATTCACAGATCACAAGGAAGCTTCTCAGAAAGCTTCCTTCACGTTTTGAACTGATGATATTTTGTTTCTCAGCGTAGGCCTCAATGTGATCCAAAGAAGCCCTTCTCAGGTTCCTCAAAGAGAGTATTAATGGACTGCTCCATGAAACATAAGTGGAACTCTGTGAGATGAATTCACACATCACGAAGAAGTGTCTAAGAAAGCTTCTTTCTAGTTTTCAGCTGAGGAAATTTCCTTTGTCACCATAAGCTTCATTGCGCTTAGAAGTATCCTTGTGCAGATTTGCATAAAAATGTGTTAGCAAAGAAGACTGAAGACTGAAGAGAACCGTGTAACTCTGTGAGTTGCTATTACACATCGCAATGCAGTTTCTCAAAAGGCTTCTTTCCAGTTTTGTTCTGAGGATATTTCCTTTTTCACCATTGCCCTGCATGAGCTCCCAAATATCACTTTGCAGAATCCACGACAACAGTGTTAGCAAACTGTTCCAAGAAGGGAAGGGTTGAACTCTGTGTGATGAAGTAAAACATCAGAAATCAATCCCTCAGAAAGTTTCTCTCTAGTTATTATCTGAGGATATTTCCTTTATCACCATGGGCCCCTATGGGCTCACAAAAATCACTTTACAGATTTCACGAAAAGAGTGTTAGCAAAGTGCTTCCTGAGGGCTAAGCTGTAACTCTGTGACGTAAATTCACAGATCACAACGAAGTTCCTCAGAAAGCTTCTTTCACGTTTTGAGCTGATGACATTTCCTTTCTCAGCATAGGCCTCTAAGCGATCCAAAGAAACCCTTATCAGATTCCTCAAAGACAGTGTTAATGGATTTCTCCTTGAAAAATAAGTGGAACTCTGAGAGATGAATTCACACATCACCAAGTAGTTTCTAGGAAAGCTTTTTTCTAGTTTTCATCCGAGGATATTTCCTTTCTCACCATAAGCTTCATGACGCTAAGAAGTATCCCACTGCAGATTTCCAGAAAACTGTGTTAGCAAACTGATGACTGAAGAACAACGTGTAACTCTGTGAGTTGCATTAGCACATGGCAATGCAGTTTCTCAGAAGGCTTCTTCCCAGTTTTGATCTGAGGATATTTCCTTTTCCACCACTGCCCTCCATGAGCTCCCAAATATCACTTTGAAGAATCCACGACAACACTGTTAGCAAACTGTACCAAGAAGGGAAGGGTGGAATTCTGTGTGATGAAGACACACATCAGAAAGGAATCTCTCAGAGTGCTTCTCTCTAGTTATTATCTGAGGATATTCCCTTTTACACCATGGGCCCCTACAGGCTCCCAAATATCACTCTTCAGATTCCACGAAAAGAGGGTTAACAAACTGCTTCCTGAGCACTAAGCTGTAACGCTGTGACGTAAATTCCCAGATCACAAAGAAGTTTCTCTGAAAGCTTGTTTCAGGTTTTGAACTGATGATATTTCCTTTCTCAGCGTAGGCCTCAGTGCGATCCAAAGATGCCCCTCTCGGGTGCCTCAAAGACAGTGTTAATGGACTGCTCCAGAAATATAAGTGTAACTCTGTGAGATGAATTCACACATTACCAAGAAGTGTCTAAGAAATCTTCCTTCTAGTTTTCCTATGAGGATTTTTCCTTTGTCACCGTAACCTTCATTGCGCTGAGAAGTGTCCTATTGCATATTTCCAGAAAACTGTGTTAGCAAACTGATGACTGAAGAGAAACCTGTAAGTCTGTGAGTTGCATTCACGCATCGCAATGCAGTTCCTCAGAAGAATTCTTTCCCGCTTTGATGTGAAGATATTTCCTTTTTCACCATTGACCTCCATGAGTTCCCAAATATCACTTTGCAGAATCCATAACAACAGTGTTAGAAAACTGTTCCAAATAGGGAAGGTGGGAAGTCTGTGTGATGCAATCACACATCAGAAAGCAGTCTCTCAGAAAGCTTCTCTCTAGTTATTGTCTGAGATTATTTCCTTTTTTCACCAGGGGCCCTTATGGTCTCCCAAAGATCACTTTCCAGATTCCACGAAAAGACTGTTAGCAAACTGCTTCTGGAGGACTAAGCTGTATCTCTGTGAAGTGAATTCACTGATCACAAAGGAGTTTCTCAGGAAGATTCTTTCTCGTTTTGAACCCATGGTATTTTCTTTCTCAGCATAGGCCTCAATGCGATCCAAAGAAACACTTCTCAGATTCCTCAAAGACAGTGATAATGGACTGCTCCATGAAACATAAAAGGAACTCTGTGAGATGAATTCACAAATCACCAAGAAGTGTCTAAGAAAGCTTCTTTATAGTTTTCATCTGAGGATATTTCCTTTGTCACCATAAGCTTCATTGCGCTAAGAAGTGTCCCATTGCCGATTTCCAGAAAAATGTGTTAGCAAACTGATGACTGAAGAGAAACGTGTAACTCTGTGAGTTGCATTCACACATCGCAATGCAGCTTCTCAGAAGGCTTCTTTCCAGTTTTGATCTGAGGATATTTCCTTTTTCACCATTGCCCTCCATGAGCTCCCAAATATGACTTTGCAGAATCCACGACAACAGTGTTAGCAAACTGTTCCAAGAAGGGAAGGGTGGAACTCTGAGTGATGAAGTCACACATCAGAAAGGAAACTCTCAGAAAGCTTCTCTCTAGTTATTATCTGAGGATATTTCCTTTTTCACCATTGGCCCCTACGGGCTCCCAAAGATCACTTCGCAGCTACTACGAAAAGAGTGTTAGCAAACTGCTTCCTGAGGACTAAGATATAACTCTATGAGGTGAATTGACAGATCACAAAGAAGTTTCTCAGAAAGATTCTTTCACGTTTTCAACTGATGATATTCTGTTTCTCAGTGTAGACCTCAATGCGATCCAAAGAAGCCCTTCTCAGGTTCCTCAAAGACAGTGTTAATGGACTGCTCCAAGCAACATAAGTGCAACTCTCTGCGATGAATTCACACATCACGAAGAAGTGTCTAAGAAAGCTTCTTTCTAGTTTTCCTTTGAGGATATTTCCTTTGTCACCATTAGCTTCATTGTGATGAGAAGTTTCCCATTGCAGATTTCCAGAAAACTGTGTTAGTAAACTGATGACGGAAGAGAAACTTGTAACTGTGAGTTGCATTCACACATCGCAATGCAGTATTTCCGAAGGCTTCATTCCAGTTTTGTTCTGAGGATATTTCCTTTTTCACCATTTCCCTCCATGAGCTCCCAAATATCACTTTTCAGAATCCACGACAACAGTGTTAGCAAACTGTTCCGAGAATAGAAGGGTGGAACTCTGTGTGATGAAATCACACATCAGAAAGCAATCTCTCAGAAAGCTTCTCTCTAGTTATGATCTGAGGATATTTCCTTTTTCACCATGGGCTCCTACGGGCTCCCGAAGATCACGTTGCGGATTCCACGAAAAGAGTGTTAGCAAAGTGCTTCCTGCGGACTAAGATGTAACTCTGTGATGTGAATTCACAGATCAGAAAGAAGTTTCTCAGGAAGCTTCTTTCAAGTTAGGAACTGAGGATATTTTCGTTCTCAGCATAGGCCTCAATGCGATCCAAAGAAACCCTTCTCAGGTTCCTCAAAGACAGTGATAATGGACTGCTCCATGAAACATAACTAGAACTTGGGAGATGAATTCACAAATCACCAAGATTTGTCTAAAAAAGCTTCTTTCTAATTTTCATCTGAGGATATTTCCTTTGTCACCGTAAGCTTCGTTGCGCTAAGAAGTATCCCATTGCAGATTTCCAGAAAGCTGTGTTAGCAAACTGATGACTGAAGAGAAACCTGTAACTCTGTGAGTTGCATTCACACATCACAATGCAGTTTCTCAGACGGTTTCCTTCCAGTTTTGATCTGAGGATATTTGCTTTTTCAAAATTGCCCTCCAAGAGCTCCCAAATATCGCTTTCCAGAATCCACGACAACAGTGTTAGCAAACTGTTCCAAGAAGGGAAGTGTGGAACTCTGAGTGATGACGTCACACATCAGAAAGCAATCTCTCAGAAAGCTTGTCTGTAGTTTTTATCTGAGGATATTTCCTTTTTCACCATTGGCCCCTACGGGCTCCCAAAGATCACTTCACAGATTCTACGAAAAGAGTGTTAGCAAACTGCTTCCTGAGGAATAAGCTGTAACTCTGTGAGGTGAATTCACAGATCACAAAGAAGTTTCTCAGAAAGCTTCCTTCACATTTCAAACTGATGATATTTCCTTTCTCAGCGGAGGCCTCAATGCGATCCGAAGAAACCCTTCTCAGGTTCCTCAAAGACAGTGATAATGGACTTCTCCACAAAACATAAGTGTAACTCTGTGAGATGAATTCACACATCACCAAGAAGTGTCTACGAAAGCTTCTTTATAATTTTCTTCTGAGGATATTTCCTTTGTCACTGTAAGGTTCATTGCGCTAAGAAGTATCCCATTGCAGATTTCCTGAAAACTGTGTTAGCAAACTGATGACGGAAGAGAAACGTGTAACTCTGTGAGTTGCATTCATACCTCGCAATGCAGTTTCTCAGAAGGCTTCTTTCCAGTTTTGATCTGAGGATATTTCCTTTTTCACGATTGCCCTCCACGAACTCCCAAATATCACTTTGCAGAATTCACGACAACAGTGTTAGCAAACGGTTCCAAGAAGGGAAGGGTGGAACTCTGTGTGATGAAGTCACACATCAGAAAGCAATCTCTTAGAAAGCTTCTCTCTAGTTATTATCTGAGGATATTTTTTTTTCACCATGGGTCCCTATGGGCTCCCAAAGATCACATTGCAGATTCCAGGAAAAGAGTGTTAGCAAACTGTTTCCTGAGTACTAAACTGTAACTCTGTGACGTGAATTCACAGATCACAAAGAAGTTTCTCAGAAGGCTTCTTTCAAATTTTTAACTTATGCTATTCCCTTTCTCAGCGTAGGGCTCAATGCAATCCAAAGTAGTTCTTCTCAGGTTCCTAAAACAGTGTTAATCAACTGCTCCATGAAACGTAGGTGGAACTCTGTGTGATGAATTCACACATCACCAAGAAGTGTCTAAAGGACCTTCTTTATAGTTTTCATCTGAGGATATTTCCTTTGCAATGTAAGCTTCACTGCACTAAGAAGTATCCCATTGCAGATTTCCCGAAAACTGTGTTAGCAAACTGATGACTGAAGAGAAACGTTTAACTCTGTGAGTTGAATTCACACATCACAGTGCAGTTTCTCAGAAGGTTTCTTTCCAGTTTTATTCTGAGGATATTTCCTTTTTCACCATTGCCCTCCATGAGCTCCCAAATATCACTTTGCAGAATCCACGACAACAGTGTGAGCAAACTGTTCCAAGAAGGGAAGGGTGGAACTCTGTGTGATGAAGTCACACATCAGAAACAAATCTCTCAGAAAGCTTCTCTCTAGTAATTATGTGAGGATATTTCCTTTTTCACCATGGGCCCCTAGGTGCTCCCAAAGATCATTCTGCATATTCCACGAAATAGTGTTAGCAAACTGCTTCCTGAGGACTAAGCTGTAACTCTGTGAGGTGAGTTCACAGATCACAAAGGAGTTTCTCAGAAAGCTTCTGTCACGTGTTGAACTGATGATATTTTCTTTCTCAGCATAGGCCTCAATGCGATCGAAAGAGGCCCTTCTCAGGTAGCTCAAAGACAGTTTTAATGGACTGCTCTACGAAACATAAGTGGAACTCTGTGAGATGAATTCACACATCACCAAGAAGTGTCTAAGAAAGCTTCTTTCTGGTTTTCATCTGAGGATATTTCCTTTGTCACTGTAAGCTTCATTGCGCTAAGAAGTATCCCATTGCAGATTTCCAGAAAGCTGTGTTAGCAAACTGATGACTGAAGAGAAACGTGTAACTCTGTGAGTTGCATTCACACATCGCAATTCAGTTTCTCAGAAGGCTTCTTTCCAGTTTTGATGTGAGGATATTTCATTTTTCACGATTCCTCTCCATGAGCTCCCAAATATCACTTTGCAGAATCCACGACAACAGTGTTGGCAAACTGTTCCAAGAAGGGAAGGGTGGAACTCTGTGTGATGAAGTCACACATCAGAAAGCAATCTCTCCGAAAGCTCCTCTCTATTTATTATTTGAGGACATTTCCTTTTTCACCATGGGCCCCTAGGGGCTCCTAAATATCAAGTTGCAGTTTCCACGAAAAGAGTGTTAGCAAACTGCTTCCTGAGGGCTAAGAAGTAACCTTATGAGGTGAATTAACAGACCACAAAGAAGTTTCTCAGAAAGGTTCTTTCACGTTTTGAACTGATGATGTTTCCTTTCACAGCATTGGCCCCAATGTGATCCAAAGAAATCTTTCTCAGCTTCCTTAAAGATAGTGTTAATGGACTGCGCCACGAAACGTAAGTGGAACTCTGTGCGATGATTTAACACATCACCAAGAAGTATCTCAGAGAGCTTCTTTCTAGTTTTCATCTGAGGATATTTCCTTTGTCACCGCAAGCTTCTTTGCGCTAAGAAGTATCCCTTTGCAGATTTCCAGAAAATTGTGTTAGCAAACTGATACCTGAAGACAAAAGTGTAACTCTGTGAGTTGCATTCACACGTCACAATGCAGTGTCTCAGAAGTCTTCTTTTCAGTTTTGATCTGAGGATATTTCCTTTTTCACCATTGCCCTCCATGAGCTCCCAAATATCACTTTGCAGAATCTACGACAACAGTGTCAGCACACTGTTCCTAGAAGTGAAGGGTGGAACTGTGTGATGAAGTAACACATCAGAATGCAATCTCTCAGAAAGTTTCTCTGTGGTTATTATATTAGGATAGTTCCTTTTTCACCATGGGCCCCTGTGGGCTCCCAAAGATCACTTTGCAGTTTCGACGAAAAGAGTGTTAGCACACTGCTTCCTGAGGTCTAAGCTGTAACCCTGTGCCGTGAATTCCCATATCACAAAGGAGTTTCTCAGAAAGATTCTTTCACTTTTGGAACTGATTATATTTCCTTTCTCAGCGTAGGCCTCAAGCGATCCAAAGAAGCCCTTCTCAGGTTCCTCAAAGACATTGTTAATGGACTGCTGCCCGAAATATAAGTGGAACTCTGTGAGATGAATTTACACATCACCAAGAGATGTCTAAGAAAGCTTCTTTCTAATTTTCATGTGAGGATATTTCCTTTGTCACCATAAGCTTCATTTGCGGTAAGAAGTTTCCCTTTGCAGTTTTCCAGAAATCTGTGTTAGCACACTGATGACTGAAGAGAAACGTTTAACTCTGTGAGTTGCATTCACACATTGCAATGCAGTTTCTCAGAAGGCTTCTTTAGAGTTTTGATCTGAGGATAATTCCTTTTTCACAATTGCCTTCCATGATCTCCCAAATATCTCTTTGCAGAATACACGACAACAGTGTTAGCAAACTGTTCCAAGAAGGGAAGGTTGATACTCTATGTGATGAAGTCACACATCAGAAAGCAATCTCTCAGATAGCTTCTCTCTAATTATTATCTGAGGATATTTCGTTTTTCACCATGGGCCCCTACGGGCCCCCAAAGATCACTTTGCAGATTCCACGAAAAGAGTGTTAGCAAACTGCTTCCTGAGATCTATGTTGTAACTCTCTGAGATGAATTCACAGATCACAAAAAGTTTCTCAGTAAGCTTCTTTCTGATTTTTATCAGAGGCTATTTCCATTGGCCCCGTTGTCTTCAAAGGGATCCGAAATATCAGTTCTCATATTCCACACAAACAGAGCTAGGCAACGGCCCCACAAGACACAGGTGTAACTCAGTTTTTTTGAATTCACACATCACAAAGCGGTTCCTCAGAAAGATTCTTTTTTTTTAAGATGAGGTTATTTGTGGTCTCGGAGCTCCACCGTGTGTCCTATTGCAGATTCTGTGACAACTCTGCTAGCAAGCTTCTCAGTGAAAACAATGATGGTCATCTGTGGGCTGAATTCACCCACCACGAAGAAGCTTCTGAGAAAGCTTTTCTCCAGGTTTGTCTGAGGATACGTCCTTATTCACCATGGGATTCAACGATATCCAAGACTTCACTTCTGAGGTTCCACAAAATGAGTGCTAGCAAACTACCCCATGAAAGGGTGGTGTAACACTGTGAAAAGAATTCACACATCACAAAGCAGTTTCTCTGAAAGCTTCATTCCCCTATTTCTCGGAGGATATTTCCTTTGTCCTTCTACTCTTCAAACCCTTCCGAAATAGCACTTCTCAGAATCCACAGAAACAGTCTTAGGAATCGGCTCCAACAGAGAGTGGTGTAACTCTGAGAGATGAAGTCACACATCAGAAAGCAACTTCTCAGAAAGCTTCTATCAGTTTTTAATCTGAGGACATTTGCTTTGTCACAGTCAGCTGCATAAGGCTAAGAAGTATTCCATTGCAAATGTCTAGAAAACAGTGCTACCAAATTGATCACGGACAAGAAACGTGTAACTCCGTTAGTTGCATTCACACATCGCAATGCAGTTTCTCAGAAGGCATCTTTTCCGGTTTTGATCTGAGGATATTTCCTTTTTCACCATTGCCCTCCATGAGCTCCCAAGTATCACTTTGCAGAATCCATGACAACAGTGTTAGCAAACTGTTCCAAGAAGGAAAGGGTGGAACTCTGTGTGATGAAGTCACACATCAGAAAGCAATCTCTCAGGAAGCTTCTCTCTAGTTATTGTCTGAGGATATTTCCTTTTTCACCATGGGCCCGTATGGTGTCCCAAATATCACTTTGCAGATTCCGTGAAAAGAGTGTTAGCAAACTGCTTCCTGAGGACTAAGCTGTAACTCTGTGAGGTGAATTCACAGATCAAAAAGAAGTTGCTCAGATAGCTTCTTTCACGTTTTGAACGGATGATATTTGCTTTCTCCGCGTACGCCTCAATGCGATCCACGAAGCCCTTCTCAGGTTCCTCAAAGAGAGTGTTAATGGACTGTTTCACGAAACATAAGTGGAACTCGGTGAGATGAATTCACACATCACCAAGAAGTGTCTAAGAAAGCTTCTTTCTAGTTTTCATCTAAGGATATTTCCTTTGTCACCATAAGCTTCATTGCGCTAAGTATCCCGTCGCAGATTTCCAGAAAACTGTGTTAGCAAACTGGTGACTGAAGAGAAATGTGTAACTCTGTAAGTTGCATTCACACATCGCAATGCAGTTTCTCAGAAGGCTTCATTCCTGTTTTGATCTGAGGATATTTCCTTTTCCACCATTGCCCTCCATGAGCTCCCAAATATCACTTTGCAGAATCCACGACAACAGTGTTATGAAACTGTTCCAAGAAGGGAAGGGTGGAATTCTGTTTGATGAAGACACACATCAGAAAGCAATCCCTACGAAAGCTTCTTTCTAGTTATTATCTGAGGATGTTTCCTTTTTCACCATGGGCCCCTGTAGGCTCCCAAAGATCACTTTGCAGATTCCACGAAAAGAGTGTTAGCAAACTGCTCCCTGAGGACTAAGAAGTAACTCTATGAGGTGAATTCACAGATCACAAAGAAGTTTCTCAGAAAGCCTCGTTCACGTTTTGAAGTGAAGATGTTTTCTTTCTCAGCGTAGGCCTCAATGCGATCTAAGGAAGCCCTTCTCATGTTCCTCAAAGACAGCGACAATGGACTGCCCCATGAAACATAAGTGGAACTCTGTGAGATGAATTCAAACATCACCCGCAAGTGTCTAAGAAAGCTTCTTTCCATTTTTCATCTGAGGATATATCCTTTCTCACCGTAAGCTTCATTGCTCTAAGAAGTATCCCATTGCCGATTTCCAGGAAACTGTGTTAGCAAACTGATGACTGAAGAGAAACGTGTAACTCTGTGAGATGCATTCACACATCACAATGCAGTTTCTCAGAATGCATCTTTTCCTGTTTTGATCTGAGGATATTTCCTTTTTCACCCTTACCCTCAATGAGCTCCCAAATATCACTTTGCAGAATCCACGACAACAGTGTTAGCAAACTGTTCCAAGAAGGGAAGGGTGGAACTCGGTGTGATGTAGTCACACATCATAAAGCAATCTCTCAGAAAGTTTCTCTCTAGTTACTATCTGAGGACATTTCCTTTTTCACCATGGGCCCCTAAGGTCTCCCAAAGATTACTTTGCAGATTCCACGAAAAGAGTGTTAGCAAACTGCTTCCTGAGGACTAAGCTGGAACTCTGTGACGTGAATTCACAGATCACAAAGAAGTTTCTCAGAAAGCTTCTTTCACGTTTTGAACTAATGATATTTCCTTTCTCAGCGTAGGCCTTAATGCGATCCAAAGAAGAACTTCTCAGGTTCCTCAAAGACAGTGTTAATGGACTGCTCCACGAAACATAAGTGGAAATCTGTGAGATGAATTCACACATCACCAAGGAGTGTCTAAGAAAACTTCTTTCTGCTTTTCATCTGAGGATATTTCCTTTGTCACCGTAAGCTTCATTGCACCAAGAAATATCCCATTGGAGATTTCCAGAAAACTGTGTTAGCAAACTGATTACTGAAGAGATATGTGTAACTGTGTGAGTTGCATTCACACATCTCAATGCAGTTTGCCAGAAGGCTTCTTATCAGTTTTGATCTGAGGATATTTCCTTTTTCACCATTGCCGTCCATGAGCTCCTAAATATCACTTTGCAGAATCCACGACAACAGTGTTAGCAATCTGTTCCAAGAAGGGAAGTGTGGAACTCTGTGTGATGAAGTCACACCTCAGAAAGCAATCTCTCAGAAAGCCTCTCTGTAGTTATTATCTGAGGATGTTTCCTTTTTCACGTTGGGCCCCTATGGGCTCCCAAAGATCACTTTGCAGATTCCACGAAAATAGTGTTAAAAAACTCCTTCCTGAGGACTAAGCTGTAACTCTGTGAGGTGAGTTCACAGATCACAAAGAAGTTTCTCAGTAAGCTTCTTTCTGATTTTTTCGGAGGCTATTTCCATTGGCCCCGTTGTCTTCAAAGGGATACGAAATATCAGTTCTCAGATTCCACACAAACAGAGCCAGGCAACGGCCCCACGAAACACAGGTGTAAATCAGTGGTTTGAATTCACACATCACAAAGCGGTTTCTCAGAAAGATTCTTTTTTTTTTAAGATGAGGTTTTTTGTGGTCTCAGAGCTCCACCATATGTCCTATTGCAGATTCTGTGACAACTCTGCTAGGAAGCTTCTCAGTGAAAACAATGATGGCCATCTGTGGGCTGAATACACGCACAACAAAGAAGTTTCTGAGAAGGGTTTTCTACAGGTTTGTCTGAGGATACTTCCTTATTCACCATGGGATTCAACCATATCGAAGACATCACTTCTGAGATTCCACAAAATGAGTGCTAGCAAACTACCCCAAGAGACGGTGGTGTAACATAGTGAAATGAATTCAGACATCACAAAGCAGTTTCTCTGAAAGCTTCATTCCCCTTTTTCTCAGAGGATATTTCCTTTGTCCTTTTACTCTTCAAAACCATCCGAAATAGCACTTCTCAGAAACCACGGAAACAGTCCTAGGAAACGGCTCCAACAAAGAGTGGTGTAACTCTGAGAGATGAAGTCACACATCAGAAAGCAATTTCTCAGAAAGCTTCTTTCAGTTTTTGATCTGAGGATATTTGCTTTGTCACCGTCAGCTGCATATGGCGAAGAAGTATTCCATTGCAGATTTCCAGAAAACTGTGCTACCTAAGTGATCATGGACAAGAAACGTTTAACTCTGTGAGTTGCATTCACACATCGCAAGGCATTTTCTCAGAAAGCTTCTTTCCAGTTTTGATCTGAGGATATTTCCTTTTTCATCATTGCCCTCCATGAGTTCCCAAATATCACTTTGCAGAATCCACAGCAACAGTGTTAGCAAACTGTTCAAAGAAGGGAAGCGTGGAACTCTGTGTGATGAAGTCACGCATCAGAAAGCAATCCCTCAGAAAGCTTCTCTCTAGTTAATATCTGAGGTTATTTCCTTTTCACCATGGGACCCAACGGGCACCCAAAGATCACTTTGCAGATTCCACGAAAAGAGTGTTAGCAAACTGCTTCCTGAGAACTAAGCCGTACCACTGAGACGTGATTTCCCAGATCAAAAAGAAGTTTTCAAAAAGATTCTATCACGTTATGAACTGATGATATTTCCTTTCTCAGCGTAGGCCTCAGTGCGATCCAAAAAGCTTTCTCAGGTTCCTCAAAGACAGAGTTAATGGACTGCTCCACGAAACATTAGTGGAACTCTGTGAGATGAATTCATACATCACCAAGAAGTGTCTAAGATAGCTTCTTTCTACTTTTCATCTGAGGATAATTGCTTTTTCACCATGGGCCCCTATGGGCTCCCAAAGATCACTTTGCAGAATTCACGAAAAGAGTGTTAGCAAACTGCTTCCTGAGGACTAAGCTGTAATCTTGTGAGGTGAATTCACAGATCACAAAGAAGTTTCTCAGAAAGCTTCTTTCACGTTTTGAACTGATGACATTTTCTTATTCAGCGTAGGCTGAAATGCGATCTGAACAAACCCTTCTCCGGTTCCTCAAAGACAGTGATAATGGGCTACACCACAAAACATAAGTGGAACTCTGCGAGATGAGTTCACACATCACCAAGAAGTGTCTAAGAAAGCTTCTTTCTAGTTTTCATCTGAGGATATTTCCTTTGTCACCGTAAGCTTCATTGGGCTATGAAGTATCTAACTGCAGATTTCCAGAAAACTGTGTTAACAAACTGATCACTGAAGAGAAACGTGTAACTCTGTGATTTGCATTCACACATGGCAATGCAGTTTCTCAGAAGGCTTCTTTCCGGTTTTAGTCCCAGGATATTTCCTATTTCACCATAGCTCTCAATGAGCTCCCAAATATCACTTTGCAGAATCCACGACAACATTATTAGCAAACTGTTCCAAGATGGGAAGGGTGGAACTCAGTGTGATGAAGTCACACATCAGAAAGCAATCTCTCAGAAACCGTCTCTCTAGTTATTATGTGAGGATATTTGCTTTTTCACCATGGGCCTCTAGGGTTTCCCAAATATCACTTTACAGTTTCCACGAAAAGAGCATTAGCAAACTGCTTCCTGAGGTCTAAGCTGTAAGGCTGTGAGATGAACTCATTGATCAAAAAGAAGTTTCTCAGAAAGCTTCTTTCACGTTTTGCACTGATGAAATTTCCTTTATCAGCGTAGGCCTCAATGCGATCCAAAGAAGCCCTTCTCAGGTTCCTCAAAACAGTGTTACTGGACTGCTCCACGAAACATAAGTGGAACTCTCTGAGATGAATTCACACATCAACAAGTAGTGTCTAAGAAAGTTTCTTTCTGGTTTTCATCTGAGGATATTTCCTTTGTCACCGTAAGCTTCATTGCGCTAAGAAGTATCCCATTGCAGATTTCCAGAAAAATCTGTTAGCAAACTGATGACTGAAGAGAAACGTGTAACTCTGTGAGTTGCATTCACACATGGCAATGCAGTTTCTCAGAAGGCTTCTTTCCAGTTTTGATCTGAGGATAATTCCTTTTTCACCATGGGCCCCTATTTCCTCCCAGAGATCACTTTGCAGATTCCATGAAAACAGTGTTAGCAAACTGCTTCCTGAGGACTAAGCTGTAACTCTGTGAGGTGAATTCACAGATCACAAAGAAGTTTCTCAGAAAGCTTCTTTCACGTTTTCAACTGATGATATTTCCTTTCTCAGCGTTGGTCTCAATGCGATCCAAAGAAACCCTTCTCAGTTTCCTCAAAGACAGTGTTAATGGACTCCTCCATGAAACATAAGTGGAATTCCGTGTGATGAATTCACAGATCCCCAAGAAGTGTCTGAGAAAGCTTCTTTATAGTTTTCATCTGAGGATATTTCCTTTTCACCGTAAGCTACCTCGCGCTAAGAGGAATCCCATTGCAGATTTCCAGAAACCAGTGTTAGCAAAATGATGACTGAAGAGCAACGTGTAACTCTGTGAGTTGCATTCACACATCACAATGCAGTTTCTCAGAAGGCTTCTTTCCATTTTTGATCTGAGGATATTTCTTTTTTCACCATTGCCCTCAATGAGCTCCCAAATATCACTTTGCAGAATCGACCACAACAGTGTTAGCAAACTGTTTCAAAAATGAAAGGGTGGAACTCTGTGCGATGAAGTCACACATCAGCAAGCAATCTCTCAGAATGCTTCTCTCCAGTTATTATCTGAGGATATTTCCTTTTTCACCATGGGCCCCTGGTGGCTCCCAAATTTCACTTTGCAGATTCCACGAAAAGAGTGTTAGCAAACTGCTTCCTGATGTCTAAGCTGTAACTCTGTGACGTGAATTCACAGATCACAAAGAAGTTTCTCAGAAAGCTTCTTTCACGTTTTGAACTGATGATATTTCCGTTCTCAGCCTAGGCCTCAATGCGATCCAAAAAGCCATTCTCAAGTTCTTCAAAGACAGTGTTAATGGACAGCTCCACGAAACATAAGTGTAACTCTGTGAGATGAATTCACACATCACCAAGAAGTGTCTGAGAAAGCTTCGTTCTAGTTTTCATCTGAGAATATTTCCTTTGTCACCGAAAGCTTCATTGCGTGAAGAATTATCCCATTGCAGATTTCAAGAAAACTGTGTTAGCAAACTGATGACTGAAGAGAAACCTGTAACTCTGTGAGTTGCATTCACACATGGCAATGCAGATTCTCAGAAAGCTTCTCTTTAGTTATTATGTGAGGATAATTCCTTTTTCACCCTAGCCGTCAATGAGTTTCCAAATATACCTTTGCAGAATCCACGACAACAGTGTTACCAAACTGTTCCAAGAAGGGAAGGGTGGAACTCTGTGTGATGAAGTCACACATCAGAAAGCAATCTCTCAGAAAGTTTCTCTGTAGTTATTATGTGAGGACATTTCCTTTTTCACCATGGGCCCCTACGGTCTACCAAATATCACTTTCCAGATTCCACGAAAAGAGTGTTAGCAAACTGCTTCTTGAGGCATAGGTTGTAACTCTGTGAGATGAATTCGCAGAACAGAAAGAAGTTTCTCATAAAGCTTCTTTCACGTTTTGAACGGATGAAATTTCCTTGATCAGCGTAGGCCTCAATGCGATCCAAGGAAGCCCTTCTCAGCATCCTCAAAGACAGTTTTAGTGGACTGCTCCACGAAACATAACTGTAACTCTGTGAGATGAATTCACACATCACCAAGAAGTTTCTAAGAAAGCTTCTTTCTACTTTTCTTCTGAGGATATTTCCTTTGTCACCATAAGCTTCATTGCGTTAAGAAGTATCCCATTGCAGATTTCCAGAAAACTGTGTTAGCAAACTGATGACTGAAGAGAAACGTGTAAATCTGTGAGTTGCATTCACAGATCCCAATGCAGTTTCTCAGAAGGCTTCTTTCCAGTTTTGATCTGAGGATATTTCCTTTTTCACCATTGCCCTCCATAAGCTCCCAAATATCACTTTGCAGAATCCACGACAACAGTGTAAGTAAACTGTTGCAAAAAGGGAAGGGTGGAACTCTGTGTGATGAAATCACACATCAGAAAGCAATCTCTCAGAAAGCTTCTCTCTAGTTATTATCTGAGTATATTTCCTTTTTCACCATGGGACTCTGTGGGCTCCCAGGGATCACCTTGTAGATTCCCCGAAAAGAGTGTTAGCAAACTGCATCCTGTAGAATAAGCTGTTACCCTGTAACGTGAATTCCCAGATTACAAGAAGTTTCTCAGAAAGATTCTTTCACGTTTTAAACTGATGATGTTTGCTTTCTCAGCTAGGCCTCTCTGCGATGAAAAGAAGCCATTCTCAGGTTCCTCAAAGACAGTGTTAATGGACTGCTCTATGAAACATAAGTGGAACTCTGTGAGATGAATTCACACATCACCAAGAAGTGTCTAAGAAAGTTTCTTTCTAGTTTTCATCTGATGATAATTACTTTGTCACCGTAAGCTTCATTGCGCTAAGAAGTATCCCATTGCAGATTTCCAGAAAACTGCGTTAGCAAACTGATGACTAAAGGGAAACGTGTAGCTCTGTGAATTGCATTCACATCGCAATGCTGTTTCTCAGAAGGCTTCTTTCCAGTTTTGTTCTGAGGATATTTCCTTTTTCACCATTGCCCTCCGTGACCTCCAAAATAGCACTTTGCAGAATCCAAGACAACAGTGTTAGCAAACTGTTAACAGAAGAGAAGGGTGGAACTCTGTGTGATAAAATCACACATCAGAAAGCAATCTCTCAGAAAGCTTCTCTCTAGTTATTATCTGAGGATATTTCCCTTTCCACCATGGGCCCCTATGGGCTCCCAAAGATCACTTTGAAGATTCCACGAAAAGAGGGTTACCAAACTGCTTCCTGAGGACTAAGCTGTAACTCTGTGAGGTGAATTCACAGATCACAAAGAAGTTTCTCAGAAAGCTTCTTTCACGTTTTGAACTTATGATATTTTCCTTCTCAGCGTAGGCCTCAATGCGATCCAAAGAAACTCATCTCAGTTTCCTCAAAGACAGTGTTAATGGACTGCCCCACGAAACATAAGTGGAACTCTGTGAGAAGAATTCGCACATCACCAAGAAGTGTCTAAGAAAGCTTCTTTCTAGTTTTCATCTGAGGATATTTCCTTTGTCACCGTAAGCTTCATGGCACTAAAAAGTATCCCATTGCAGATTATCGGAGGATATTTCAGGAAGCAGTTTGCTAACTCTCTATTCGTGGAATCTGCAAAATGATATTTGCGAGCCCATAGGGGCCCATTGTGAAAAAGGAAATATCCTCACATAATTATTAGAGAGAAGCTTTTTGACAGATTGCTTTTTGATGTGACTTCATCACACAGAGTTCCACCCTTCCCTTTTTGGAACAGTTTGCTAACACTATTGTCGTGGATTCCGCAAGGTGATATTTGGGAGCTCATTGAGGGGATGGTGAAAAATGAAACAAACTCAGATTAAAACTGGAAAAAACCTTCTGAGAAACTGCATTGCCATGTGTGAATGCAACCCACAGAGTTACACGTTTCTCTTCAGTGTTCAGTTTGCTAACTACATTTTCTGGAAATCTGCAACGGGATACTTCTTAGCGCAATGAAGCTTACGGTGACAAAGGAAATATCCTCAGATGAAATCTTGAAAGAAGCTTTCTTAGACACTTCTTGGTGATGTGTGAATTCGTCTCACAGAGTGACACTTATGTTTCGTGGAGCAGTCCATCAACACTCTCTTTCAGGAACCTGAGAAGGGCTTCTTTGGTTCGCATTGAGGCTTTGGCTGATAAAGGAAATATCATCAGTTCAAAACGTGAAAGAAGCTTTCTGAGAAACTTCTTTCTATTCAGTGAATTCGTCTCACAGAGTTACACCTTAGACCTCAGGAAGCAGTTTGCTAACAATCTTTTCGTGGATTCTGGAAAGTGATATTTGCGAGGCCATAGGGTCCTATGGTAGAAAAGGAAATATCCTCACATAATAACTAGAGAGAAGCTTTTGGGAGATTGCTTTGTGATGTGTGACTTCATCACACAGAGTTCCACACTTCCCTTCTTGTAACAGTTTGCCAAAACTGTTGTCATGGATTCTGCTTAGTGATATTTGGGAGCTCATTGAGGGTTATGGTGAAAAAGGAAATATCCTCACATAATAACTAGAGAGAAGCTTTCTGAGAGATTGCTTTCTGATGTGTGACTTCATCACACAGATTTCCACCCTTTCCTTCTTGGAAGAGTTTGATAAAACTGTTGTCGTGGATTCTGCAAAGTGATATTTGGGAGCTTATTGAGGGCTATGGTGAAAAAGGAAATATCCTCAGATCAAAACTGGAAAGAAGCTTTCTGAGATACTTCATTGCCATGTTCAACCCTACTCACAGAGTTACATGTTTCTCTTCACTGATCAGTTTGCTAACTTAGTTTTCTGGAAATCTCCATGGGATACTTCTTAGCGCAAAGAAGCTTACGGTGACTAAGGAAATATCCACAGATGAAAACTAGAAAGATGCTTTCTTAGAAACTTCTTGGTGATGTGTGAATTCATCTCACAGAGTTACACTAATGTTTCGTGGAGCAGTCCATTAACACTGAGTTTGAGGGACCTGAGAAGGGCTTCCTTGGATCGCATTGAGGCCTACTCTGATAAAGGAAATTCGTCAGTTCAAAACGTGAAAGAATCTTTCTGAGAAATTCCTTATGATCTGTGATTTCATCTCACAGACTTACAACGTAGACCTCAGGAAGCAGTTTGCTAACACTCTTTTCATGGAATCTGTAAAGTGATATTTGGGAGCCCATAGGGGCCCATGGTGAAGAAGGAAATATCCTCAGATACTAACTAGAGAGAAGCTTTCTGAGAGATTGCTTTCTGATGTGTGACTTCATCACACAGATTTCCACCCTTCCCTTCTTGGAACAGTTTGCTAACACTGTTGTCGTGGATTCTGCAAAGTGATATTTGTGATCCCATAGGGGCCCAGGGTGAAAAAGGAAATGTCCTCACATAGTAACTAGAGAGAAGCTTTCTGAGGGATTGCTTTCTGAAATGTTACTTCATCACACAGAGTTCCACCCTTCCCTTCTTGGAACAGTTTGATAACACTGTTGTCGTGGATTCTGCAAAGTGATATTTCGGAGCTCATTGAGGGCTATAGTGAAAAGGAAATATCCTCAGATCAAAACTGGAAAGAAGCCTTCTGAGAAACTGCATTGCCATGTGTGAATGCAACTCTCAGAGTTACACGTTTCCCTTCAGGTATCAGTTTGATAACACAGTTTTCTGGAAATCTGCAATTAGATACTTCATAGCGCAATGAAGCTTACGGTGACAAAGGAAATATCCTCAGATGAAAACTAGAAAGAAGCTTTCCTAGAAACTCCATGGTGATGTGTGAATTCATCTCACAGAGTTACACTTATGTTTCGTGGAGCAGTCCATTTACACTCTGTTTGAGGAAACTGAGAAGGGCTTCTTTGGATCATATTGAGGCCTACAGTGATACAGGAAATTTCATCAGTTCAAAACGTCAAAGAAGCTTTCTGAGAATCTTCTTTCTGATCAGTGAGTTCATCTCACAGACTTACAACTTAGATCTCAGGAAGCAGTTTTCTAACACTCTTTTCGTGGAAACTGCAAAGTGATATTTGGGAGCCCATAGGGGCCCATGGTGAAAAAGGAAATATCTTCACATAAAAAGTAGACAGACGCTTTCTGAGAGATTGCTTTCTGATGTGTGACTTCATCACACAGAGTTCCACCCCTCCCTTCTAGTAACAGTTTGCCAACACTGTTGTCGTATTCTGCTAAGTGATATTTGGGAGCTCATTGTGGGTTATGGTGAAAAAGGAAATATCCTCAGATCAAAACGGGAAAGAAGCTTTTTGAGAAACTGCATTGCCCTGTATGTATGCAACTCATAGAGTTACACGTTTCTCTTCAGTCATCAGTTTGCTAACTAAGTTTTCTGGAAATCTGCAATGGGATAATTCTTAGCGCAAGGAAGCTTACGGTGACAAGGAAATATCCTCAGATGAAAACTAGAAAGAAGCTTTCTGAGAGAATTCTTGTTGATGTGTGAATTCATCTCACAAAGTTACACTTATGTTTCGTTGGGCAGTCCATTAACACTGTCTTTGAGGAACCTGAGAAGGGCTTCCTTGGATCGCATTGAGGCCTACACTGATAAAGGAAATTTCATCAGTTCAAAACGTGAAAGAAGCTTTATGAGAAACTTATTTCTGATCCGTGAGTTCATCTCACAGACTTACAATTTAGACCTCAAGAAGCAGTTTGCTAACACTCTTTTCGTGGAAACTGCAAAGTGATATATGGGAGCCCTTAGGGGTCCATGGTGAAAAAGGAAGTATCCTCACATAATAATTAGAGAGAAGCTTTCTGAGAGATTGGTTTCTGACGTGTGACTTCATCACACAGAGTTCCACCCTTCCCTTCTTGGAACAGTTTGCTAACATTGTTGACGTGAATTCTGCAAAGTGATACTTGGGAGCCCATAGGGGCCCATGGTGAAAAGGAAATATCCTCATAAATAATAACGAGAGAGAAGCTTTCTGAGAGATTGCTTTCTGATGTGTGACTTCATCACACCGATTTCCAACCTTCCTTTTTGTAACAGTTTGCCAACACTGTTGTCGTGGATTCTGCAAAGTGATATTTTGGAGCTCATTGAGGGCTTTGGTGAAAAAGGAATTATCCTCAGATTAAAACTGGAAAGAAGCCTCCTGAGAAACTGCATTGCCATGTTTGAATGCAACTCACAGATTTACACGTTTCTCTTCAGTGATCAGTTGATTAACACAGTTTTCTGGAAATCTGCAATTAGATACTTCATAGCGCAATGAAACTTACGGTGACAAAGGAAATTTCCTCAGAGGAAAACTAGAAAGAACCTGTCTTAGACACTTCTTGGTGATATGTGAGTTCTTCTCACAGAGTTACACTTATATTTCGTGGAGCAGTCCATTAACTCTGTCTTTGAGGAACCTGAGAAGGTCTTCTTTGGATCGCATTGAGGCCTACGCCGAGAAAGGAAATTTCATCAGTTCAAAACGTGAAAGAAGCTTTCTGAGAAAGTGCTTTCTGATCAGTGAGTTCATCTCAGAGACTTACAACTTAGACCTCAGGAAGCAGTTTGCAAACACTCCTTTTGTGGAAACTCCAAGGTGATATTTGGGAGCCCTTAGGGGCCCATGGTGAAAAAGGAAATATCCTCGAATAATAACTAGAGAGAAGCTTTCTGAGAGATTGCTTTCTGATATGTGAATTCATCACACAGAGTTCCACGCTTCCCTTTTTGGAACAGTTTGCTAACACTGTTTTCGTGGATTCTGCAAACTGATATTTGGAGCCCATAGTTGCCCATGGTGAAAACGGAAGTTCCTTCACATAAAAACTAGAGAGAAGCTTTCTGAGAGATTGCTTTCGGATATGTGACTTCATCACACAGAGTTCCACCCTACCTTTCTTGGA
This sequence comes from Rhinopithecus roxellana, assembly GCF_007565055.1. Classification (NCBI taxonomy): domain Eukaryota; kingdom Metazoa; phylum Chordata; class Mammalia; order Primates; family Cercopithecidae; genus Rhinopithecus; species Rhinopithecus roxellana. The sequence continues at coordinate 83,387,578 of NC_044563.1, forward strand.
ACAGTTTGCTAACACTGTTATCGTGGATTCTGCAAAGTGATATCTGGGAGCTCATTGAGGGCTATGTTGAAAAAGGAAATATCCTCAGATTAAAACTGGAAAGAAGTCTTCTGAGAAACTGCATTGCCATGTGTGAATGCTACTCACAGAGTTACACGTTTCTCTTCAGTGATTAGTTTGTTAACACAGTTTTCTGGAAATCTGCAATTAGATACTTCATAGCGCAATGAAGCTTACCGTGACAAAGGAAATATCTTCAGATGAAAACTAGAAAGAAGCTTTCTGAGAAACTTCTTGGTGATGTGTGAATTCATCTCACAGAGTTACACTTATGTTTTATGGAACAGTCCAACAACACTGTCTTTGAGTAACGTGAGAAGGGCTTCTTTGGATCGCATTGAGGCGTAGGCTGATAAAGGAAAATTCATCAGTTCAAAACGTGAAAGAAGCTTTCTAAGAAAATCCTTTCTGATCAGTGAGTTCATCTCACCGACTTACAACTTAGACCTCAGGAAGCAGTTCGCTAACACTCGTTTTGTGGAGACTGCAAAGTGGTATTTGGGAGCCCATAGGGGCCCATGGTGAAAAAGGAAGTATCCTCACATAAAAACTAGAGAGAAGCTTCCTGAGAGATTGCTTCTGATGTGTGAATTCATCACACAGAGTTCCACCCTTGCCTTCTTGGAACAGTTTGCTAAAACTGTTGTCCTGTATTCTGCAAAGTGATATTTGGGAGCCCTTAGGGGCCCATGGTGAAAAGGGAAGTATCCTCACATCAAAACTAGAGAGAAGCTATCTGACATATTGCTTTCTGATATGAGGCTTCATCACACAGAGTTCCACCCTTCCCTTCTTGGAAGAGTTTGCTAACACTGTTGTCGTGGATTATGCAAAGTGATATATGGGAGCTCATTGAGGGCTATGGTGAAAAACGAAATATCCTCAGATTAAAACTGGAAAGAAGACTTCTGAGAGGCTGCATAGCCATGTGTGAATGCAACTTACAGAGTGACACGTTTCTCTTCAGTGATCAGTTTGTTAACACAGTTTTCTGGAAATCTGCAATTAGATACTTCATAGCGCAATGAAGCTTACGGTGACAAAGGAAATATCCACAGATGAAAACTAGAAAGAAGCTTTCTTACAAACTTCTTTGTGATGTGTGAATTCTTCTCACAGAGTTACACTTATGTTTCGTGGAGCAGTCCATTAACACTGTCTTTGAGGATCCTGAGAAGGACTTCTTTGGATCGCATTGAGGACTACGCTGATAAAGGAAATTTCATCAGTTCAAAACGTGAAAGAAACTTTGTGAGGAACTTCTTTCTGATCAGTGAGTTCATCTCACAGACTGACAACGTAGATCTCAGGAAGCAGTTTGCTAACACTCTTTTCGTGGAAACTGCAAGGTGATATTTGGGAGCCTTTAGGGGCCCATGGTGAAAAAGGAAATATCCTCACATAATAAATAGAGAGAAGCTTTCTGAGAGATTGCTTTCTGTTGTGTGACTTCATAACACGGAGTTACACCACTCCCTTTCTGGAACAGTTTCCTAACACTGTTGTCGTGGATTCTGCAAAGTGATATTTGGGAGCCCATAGGGGCCCAGGGTGAAAAAGGAAGTATCCTCACATAAAAACTAGAGAGAAGCTTTCTGAGGGATTGCTTTCTGATGTGTGACTTCATCACACAGAGTTCCACCCTTCACATCTTGTAACAGTTTGCTAACACTGTTGTCGTGGATTCTGCAAAGTGATATTTGGGAGCTCATTGAGGGCTACGGTGAAAAAGGAAATATCCTCATATTAAAAGTGGAAAGAAGCCTTCTGAGAAACTGCATTGCCATGTGTGAATGCAACTCAGAGAGTTACAGGTTTGTCTTCCGTGATCAGTTTGTTAACACAGTTTTCTGGAAATCTGCAATTTGGATTTTCATAGCGCAATGAAGCTTACGGTGACAAAGGAAATATCCTCAGATGAAAAGTAGAAAGAAGCTTTCTTAGAAACTTCTTTGTGATGTGTGAATTCATCTCACAGAGTTACACTTATGTTTCGTGGAGCAGTCCATTAACACTGTCTTTGAGGATCCTGAGAAGGGCTTCTTTGGATCGCACTGAGCCCTACGCCGATAAAGAAAATTTCATCAGCTCAAAACGTGAAAGAAGCTTTCTGAGAAACTTCTTTCTGATCAGTGAGTTCATCTCACAGTCTTACTATTAGACCTCAGGAAGCAGTTTGCTACCACTCTTTTTGAGGAAACTGCAAAGTCATATTTTGGAACCCGTAGGTTCCCATTGTGAAAAAGGAAGTATCCTCACATAATAACTAGAGAGAAGCTTTATGAGACATTGCTTTCTGATGTGTGACTTCATTACACAGAATTCCACCCTCCCATTTCTGGAACACTTTTCTAACACTGTTGTCATGGATTCTGCAAAGTGATATTTTGGAGCCCATAGGGGCCTATGGTGAAAAAGGAATTCTCTTCACATAAAAACTATAGAAGTTTTCTGAGAGATTGCTATCTGATGTGTGACTTCATCTCACAGAGTTCCACGCTTCCCTTCTTGGAACAGTTTCCTAACACCGTTGTCGTGGATTCTGCAGAGTGATATTTGGGAGACCATAGGGGCCAATGGTGAAAAAAGAAGTATCCTCACATAAGAACTAGAGAGAAACTTTCTGAGAGATTGCTTTCTGATGTGCGACTTCATCACACAGAGTTCCACCCTTCCCTTCTTGGAACAGTTTCCTAACACTGTTGTGGAGGATGCTGCAAAGTCATATTTGGGAGCTCATTGAGGGCTATGTGAAAAAGCAATTATACTCAGATTAAAACTGGAAAGAAGCCTTCTGAGAAACTGCATTGCCATGTGTGAATGCAACTCACAGAGTTACACGTTCCTCTTCAGTGAGCAGTTTGTTAACGAAGTTTTCTGGAAATCTCCAATTAGATGCTTCATAGCGCAATGAAGCTTACGGTGACAAAAGAAATATCCTCAGATGAAAACTAGAAAGAAGCTTTCTTAGAAACTTCTTGGTGATGTGTGAATTCATCTCTCAGAGTTACACTTATGTTTCGTGGAGCAGTCCATTAACACTGTCTTTGAGGAACCTGTGAAGGGCTTCTTTGGATGGCATTGAGGCCTACGCTGATAAAGGAAATTTCATCAGTGCAAAACGTGAAAGAAGCTTTCTGAGAAACTTCTTTTTGATCAATTAGTTCATCTCACAGCCTTACAATTTAGAAGTCAGGAAGCAGTTTGCTAACGCTCTTTTAGTGGAAACTGCAAAGTGATATTTGCGAACCCCTAGAGGCCCATGGTGAAAAAGCAAATATCCTCACATAATAACTAGAGAGACGCTTTCTGAGAGATTGCTTTCTGATGTGTGACTTCATCACACTGTGCTCCACCCTTCCCTTCTTGGAACAGTTTGCTAACAATGTTGTCTTGGATTCTGCAAAGTGATATTTGGGAGCTCATTGAGAGCTATGGTGAAATAGGAAATATCCTGAGACTAAAACCGGAAAGAAGCCTTCTGAGAAACTGCATTGCCATGTGTGAAGGCAACTCACAGAGTTACGCGTTTCTCTTCAGTGATCAGTTTGTTAACACAGTTTTCTGGAAATCTGCAATTAGATACTTCATAGCGCAATGAAGCTTACGGTGACAAAGGAAATATCCTCAGATGATAACTAGAAAGAAGCTTTCTTAGAAACTTCTTGGTGATGTGTGAATTCATCTCACAGAGTTACACTTATGTTTCGTGGAGCAGTCCATTAACACTGTCTTTGAGGAACCTGAGAAGGGCTTCTTCGGATCGCATTGAGGCCTACACTGATAAAGGAAATTTCATCAGTTCAAAGCGTGAAAGAAGCATTCTGAGAAACTTCTTTCTGAACAGTGAGTTCATCTCACAGACTTACAACTTAGAACTCAGGAAGCAGTTTGATAACACTCTTTTCGTGGAAACTGCAAAGCGATATTTGGGAGCCCTTAGGGGCCCATGGTGAAAAAGGACATATCCTCAAATCATAACTAGAGAGAAGCTTTCTGAGAGATTGCTTTCTGATGTGTGACTTCATCACAAAGAGTTGCACCCTCTCCTTCTTGGAACAGTTTCCTCACACTGTTGTGGTGAATGCTGCAAAGTGATATTTGGGAGCTCATTGAGGACTATGGTGAAAAAGGAATTATCCTCCAATTAAAACTGGAAAGAATCCTTCTGAGAAACTGCATTGCCAGGTGTGAATGCAACTCACAGAGTTACATGTTTCTCTTCAGTGATCAGTTTGTTAACACAGTTTTCTGCAAATCTGCAATTAGATACTTCATAGCCCAATGAAGCTTATGGTGACAAAGGAAATATCCTCGGATGATAACTACAAAGAAGCTTTCTTAGAAACTTCTTGGTGATTGTTAAAGCATCTCACAGAATTACACCAATGTTTCGTCGGAGCAGTCCATTAAAACTGTCTTTGAGGAACCTGAGAAGGGCTTCTTTGGATCGCATTGAGGCCTTACGCTGATAAAGGAAATTTCATCAGTTCAAAACGTGAAAGAAGTTTTCTGAGAAACTTCTTTCTGATCAATGAGTTCATCTCACAGACTTACAACTTAGACCTCGGGAAGCAGTTTGCTAACGCTCTTTTCGTGGAAAGTGCAAAGTGAAATTCGGGAGCCCACAGGGGCCCAAGGAGAAAAAGGAAATATCCTCCACATAAACTGGAGAGAAAATTTCTGAGAGATTGCTTTCTGATGTGTGACTTCATCACACAGAGTTCCACCCTTCCTTTCTTGGAACAGTTTGCTAACACTGTTTTCGTGGATTCTGCAAACTGATATTTGGGAGCCCATAGGGACCAGGGTGAAAAAGGAAGTATCCTCACGTAATAACTAGCGAGAAGCTTTCTGAGAGATTGCTTTCTGATGTGTGAATTCATCACACAGAATTCCACCCTTCCCTTCTTTTAACAGTTTGATAACACTGTTGTCGTGGATTCTGCAAAGTGATATTTGGGAGCTCATTGAGGGCTATGGTGAAAAAGGATATATCCTCAGATTAAAAGTGGAAAGAAGCCTTCTGAGAAACTGCATTGCCATGTGTTAATGCAACTCACAGAGTTAAACATTTCTCTTCAGTGATCAGTTTGTTAACACAGTTTTCTGCAAATCTGTATTTAGATACTTCATAGCGCAATGAAGCTTATGGTGACAAAGGAAATATCCTCAGATGAAAACTAGAAGGAATCTTTCTTAGAAACTTCTTGGTGATGTGTTGGCATAGGCCATGCAGGAGAGGGACGACCCAGACCCTGATCGCATAAGGCTGCTCTTGAGCAGGGCTCAGAGCTTCTGGATGATGGCAAGGCCACTTCCAAGGACTGTGCAGCAGGTGGCGCTGGTGGGCTCTTCTGTATAGCTGGAATAAGCTATGCTATTTTGCTTTACATTTGTTTGATCATTTATATGCGGACATCTATTGGAAGGGATTCACGGTGAGGTCTGGGGAGTGTTACTCATTCGGTAATAGTACTGCCCACCCCCACTCCAGATCTTGGGAAATGGGGCAATACCCATGAGCTGGAAAGATAGAAGAAAAATCTTACCACATTACCCTCGGAAAATTTGGCCCTGGGCCTGTCCCTACAATATGGGTGAATGGCCAGTGGGCGTATGTGATGGGAACACATAAGGGAATAAGGGAAAAAAAGAAATATGGTATTCCCCTAAAGGCAAAAATTTTATGCAAAATTTGTCATGGTTAAACTCCCAACTTATTTCTTATTCTGAGAATTATATAAATGGTGAAAAAATGGCATAAATAGATGGGAGGTTAATTCTATGAAAAGATTTGAGTTTGTGGGACACAGTAAGATGACAAGGATATTAAATTTGGTGCCCTAAACAAAAATGAAAAGTTAAATACTATAATTAGAAAAAAGAAAAATTGTTATACATAGTCATATAGTCAATGTTAAAGTATAACCTTGCACTTAATAGAGACTGCTGTGCCAGTTCTAAGCCTATAACCAATTGTGCTGCTATAATTGTCCCTATGACCATTTCCTCAGAGATCACACAATGGTCCTGTCTAGCACCTGTAACCGCAAGAGCCACCAAGTCTGATATAAGACCTTGTTATGTTAACCATTAAGCTTGCTTATTCCCCAAAAGGTTATCCAAGGAAAGAAGAACAAACTGACCATCCATGAAGAGAACGGTTCTTGATGAACTTCTGAGAATATGCTGATAATCTATATATAATTATGTAATCGCCTGATGCTCTGCTGATTGACAATTGTTCTATAAGATACTATATAAGCCTGTAGTAAAAATCATTCAGGGCTGTCAGCCTTTTGCTGGGCTGCAGTCTTGTCTGTGTCCTCTTGCATGTTGTGTCTGGTGTCTTTATTGTCTCTCGCCACCTTGCCTCTCCCCTTTGGGGTACCTTGGTCACGCTAGGGCTGGACCCCAGCAGATTGGCGCCCGAACAGGGACCTGAAGGGGTAAGTATAATATTAAGGTAAGATTTCGGGGCAAGGTTGGACTTTACCTCAAGACTTCTGCAGGCCCCCTGGAAGTTTCAGGTAGAGAGAGGAGGTAAAAAGTACAAGAACATATTACTGAGAAGCTAGGTGCCATGGGAAATTCCCATAGTTCAGATAGAAGCTTATATGTAGATATTTTGAAATATACCCTGAAAAGGGTAGGTATTAAGGCTAATACACATCAATTAGTAGAATTTCTGCAGTTTGTGCAAAAGGTAAGTCCTTGGTTCCCAGAAGAGGGCACCTTAGATGAAGAAATATGGGATAGGGTAGGAAAAAATATGTCACAATGGTATCAGACCAATGGTGGGAAAGACATGCCTATTTATGCATTTTCTTTATGGGGTATTATTAAACATGCATTGTTTTTGTCTAAAGAGCCTAGTGATCTTAAAGATCCGCCTTCTTATTCAACTTTCCCTAGTCCAAACACTGAAGATGAAAAGGTGCCATTAATATCAAAACTGCCCTCCGTAGCAGGGTCGGTCAAGAACAAAGAACAAAAACTTTCTCCTTTGAATAATTTAATGGCCGCAGCAACCCACATCCTCTCGAGTTTTGACTCAGGAGGCTAAACGAGCATTAAGGATTATAGAAGAAAAGTTAAATAACCTAACCTTGCTACGTCTGGACTATACTAAACCATTTTCTTTAATTTTGTTAACTACAGAATATACCCCTTCCTGATGTCTATGGCAGGAAGAGCTTCTAGAATGGCTATATTTGCCAGTAGCCCAAAAAAGAGTGTTAGTTTCATATCCAGATTTAGTTGCGTTATTATTATATAAGGGAAGACAAAGAGCTAAAAAATTGTTTGGAAAAGAACCTAATAGTATAATTGTCCCTTATACAGCTCAGCAACTAGATATGTTATTAATAAATAATGATCAATGGCAAATTTGTTATAGTAATTATAAGGGACAAACTTTATATCATTTGCCAAATCATCCCTTGTTACAATTCATCAAAACACATCCAGTTATCTTCCATAGAAAATTCAGTATTACCCCTCTGCCACCTCCAGCTAGTTTAGTTTTTACGGACGGTTCCTCTAACGGAACCGCAGCTTATATTATAGATGGGAAACAGTTTTCTACACAATATCCTAAGCAATCTGCTCAAAAGGTAGAACTATTAGCAGTTATAGAAGTATTTAGTAAACTTACAGAAAAAGAATTTAACTTGTATACGGATTCCATGTACATTGTAAATCTATTTCCTCATACTGAATCAGCTCCTCTTTCTCCTGTAAAAAGCACTATTCATAATATGTTAGCACAATTACAAACTGCCATTACACAAAGAGTGAAAAGGTTCTTTGTGGGTCATATTAGAGCTCATAAACAGTTACCAGGAAGTCTCCAAGAAGGGAACACTATGGCAGACAAATTAACACAGCAAATATTTTCCTTGTGGGAAGAAGCAAAACAAAGTTATGCTATACATCATCAAAATTCTAGAGCTTTAGCACTACAGTTTAAATTAACTAGGGAACAAGCTAGACAGATTGTAAAGCAATGCCATGTATGCCCTCAATATCACCCTTCATTACCCATGGGAGTAAATCCCAGGGGACTAAGGGCAAATTCTATTTGGCAGATGGATGTAACACATATAACTTCATTTGGAAAATTATCTTATGTACATGTAGTTATAGACACATTTTCTCATGCTCTGTGGGCTACAGCCAGAACCGGAGAAGCTGTAAAGGATGTTATTCATCATCTTTTTGCGAGCTTTGCAGTTTTAGGAAAACCCCAAACTTTGAAAACAGATAATGCTCCAGCTTATACAGCAAAAAGTTTTAAAAATTTCTGTATACAAATGTCCATTAGTCATGTTACAGGAGTTCCTTATAACCCTCAAGGGCAAGGCATTGTTGAAAGAGCACATCAAAACTTGAAAAACCAGATTCACAAGTTACAACAAGGAGAGTATAAGTATTCCTCTCCCCATCACGTTCTTTCTCATGCTCTCTTTGTGCTAAACCATCTTAATGTTAACAATGAGGGCACAACAGCCCTCGAGAGACATTACTCAAAAGAAAGTACACCAGTTACTCTTGTTAAATGGAGAGACTTATTAACAGGACAATGGAAGGGACCAGATGTGTTGTTAACCTCGGGTCGAGGATATGCTTGTGTTTTTCCCCAAGATTCGGCCACTCCAATTTGGATACCAGACAGACTAATCAGACATCATGAATCTCCCGTCGCCAACAAAACCCACCATACCCAGAAAACGGTTTCGACCACGGAAAACCCGGCCGCCACCACACCCGACGAGTCATCAGATATCTGAAGTTCAACTTTCTTCTCTTTTTGCTTCCCTGAATCTGACTCAATTCCGTCTTGCGGCTTCTACAAGAAAAAGGAACTTACCAACTTGGGGTGATATAAAAGCTCTTACCACTTCTGCTTTAGCCTTGGTGGAGGGAGAATGCAAACCTGTTACTCCTGAAACTGTCTTTATTGCTATTCTTGCTCTCCTCACAGTCCAGGTAAGTTCTGCACCTTTGCCTATGAACAATCTTATAAACAATACTTATTGGGCTTATGTTCCTAGTCCTCCGTTGTTTCATCTTGCTTCTTGGGATGGCGAAGAAATTCAAGTTTCTTCTCGCTACTTTGAAATTATGGGAGGTGATTCTAATTCGTATACTATACCGCGAGTTTCTGCGCCCTTTGATTTCTATGCTACTACTCATCATGTTCCTTTATGCTTCTCTAAAGATAATACTCCTCCTATGCCACTGTGTAGCTCACTGGCCATGCGCACAGCTGTCGCTGATTCACCCCTCAATGATAAAAAGGCTACTCTTACCTCAGGTCAGAGCAATGATGCTCATTCTCGTTACTTATGGTTCTTATCTTATCATTCTATTAATGAATACAATTCTTCGGTGAAAACCACCGAACCTTTTACTACTCTACCCTCCTCTATAAAATTAAGTAAAAATGCCCACCAAGTAGATCATTCTTGGGATCCAATTTCTTACCAAAATGGGCAACCTTTATGGTACAATTGTGCATTTTATAATAAAACTACCACCTTTACTCTTTATAATAGTTCATATAAATTTTATGATTGGTTAATTTCCGGTGTAGGATATGACTACAGAAATTATTTAAATCATAATCAAGGCCATACGTTCATTAACTGGGTCAACAACAAGTTAACTAAAACTAATGAAATTATAGACACTTGGTATTCTCCGGGATGGGTAACACCTACTTGGATATTTAATCACAAAAATAACAAACCTCAGTCACAACTATATAGACTAATAGCTGCACTTAATAAAACCACCTTAACTAGACCTACTAATGAAGAGGTAATTAATAATCAAGCTTGTGTACGCTCCCCTTTCTCTATGTTAATATATGACAATATTACTCAGTTACAAGTTTCTTATCAAGATAATCTATATACAGTAAATTGTACAAAATGCAAAATAACTAACTGCCTTAATACTTCATTTTCTCAGTCTCATTTTTATGTGTTAAAGCGTCCTACTTACATACTATTGCCTGTAAATATATCTGAAGGATGGTACACGGACCCTGGATTAGCAGCTTTGCAAGCTATAAAGCAAGCCTTAACTAGACCTAAACGATTTATTGCTGCATTAATTCTAGGAATCACTGCTTTAATTGCTATCATTGGATCAGTTGCTGCCTCAGCGACCGCCTTGGTACAACAAGTACATACTGCTCAACATGTTAATCATCTATCACTAAATATCTCTAAGGCTTTATTTTTACAAGAAAGCATAGACCATAAATTAATAGATAGAATAAATGTCTTAGAAGAAGCAGTTTTATATTTAGGGCAAGAAATTCAAAATATTAAAGTACAATTAACTACGGCTTGTCATCATAATTAGAAATGGATTTGTGTAACTCCCCTTCCTTACAATCATACAGAAGTAACCTGGGAGCAAATTCAGTATCACATTACAGGATTATGGAACCATTCTCTCACCTATGATATGCAATCCCTACAACAACAAATTACTGATATCTCTCGTGCACACTTATCTACAGTTTCCCCTGCAGATGTCGCTCAAAGCATAGTAGATTCTTTCCATACCATGGTAAATTCAAAAATACTATCAACATCATTCTACCATATAGCTGCCTTTGCATTTATAATTATTTTGTTTATAATTTTCTTTCCAGTGCTCTCCCGAAGACTCTTCGCCTCTGTGAAAACCCTCCAACAAGAAATTATTTGTTTTAAACTACAAAATAAAAAAGAGGGAAATGGTGTAGGCCATGCAGGAGAGGGACCACCCAGACCCTGATCGCATAAGCCTGCTCTTGAGCAAGGCTCAGAGCCCTCTGGCAAGGCCACTTCCAAGGCCTGTGCAGCAGGTGGCGCTGGTGGGCTCGTCGGTATCGCTGGAATAAGCTATGCTATTTTGCTTTGCATTTGGTTGATCATTTATATGTGGACAACTATTGGAGGGGATTCACGGTGAGGTCTGGGGAGTGTTACTCATTCGGTAATTGTACTGCCCACCCCCACTCCAGATCTTGGAAAATGGGGCAATACCCATGAGCTGGAAAGATAGAAGAAAAATCTTACCACATTGCCCTCGGAAAATTTGGCCCTGGGCCTGTCCCTACAATATGGGTTAATGGCCAGTGGGGGTATGTGATGGGAACACATAAGGGAAAAAAGGAAATATGGTATTCCCCTAAAGGCAAAATTTCTATGCAAAATTTGTCATGGTTAAGCTCCCAACTTATTTCATATTCTGAGAATTATATAAATGGTGTAAAAATGGCGTAAATAGATGGGAGGTTAATTCTATGAAAAGATTTGAGTTTGTGGGACACAGTAAGATGACAAGGATATTAAATTTGGTGCCCTAAACAAAAATGAAAAGTTAAACACTAAAATTAGAAAAAAGAAAAATTGTTATACATAGTCATATAATCAATGTTAAAGTATAACCTTGAACTTAATAGAGACTGCTGTGCCAGTTCTAAGCCTATAACCAATTGTGCTGCTATAATTGTCCCTATGACCATTTCCTCAGAGATGACACAATGGTCCCGTCTAGCACCTGTAACCACAAGAGCCACCAAGTCTGATATAAGACTTTGTTATGTTAACCATTAAGAATGCTTATTCCCCAAAAGGGTAACCAAGGAAAGAACAAACTGACCATACATGAAGAGAATGGTTCTCGATGAACTTCTGAGAATATCCTGATAATCTATATATAATTATGTAATCACCTGATGCTCTGCTGATTGACAATTGTTCTATAAGCTACTATATAAGCCTGTAGTAAAAATCATTCAGGGCTGTCAGCCTTTTGCTGGGCTGCAGTCTTGTCTGTGTCCTCTTGCATGTTGTGTCTGGTGTCTTTATTGTCTCTCGCCACCTTGCCTCTACCCTTTGGGGTACCTTGGTCACGCTAGGGCTGGACCCCGGCAATGTGTGAATTCATCTCCCAGAGTTACTCTTATGTTTGGTGGAACAGTTCCATTAACACTGGCTTTGAGGAACCTGAAAAGGGCTTCTTTGGATCGCATTGAGGCTTTCGCTGATAAAGGAAATTTCATCAGTTCAAAAGGTGAAAGAAACTTGCTGAGAAACTTCTTTCTCATCAGTGAGTTCATCGCACAGATTTACACCTTAGACCTCAAGAAGCAGTTTGCTAACACTCTTTTCGTGGAAACTGCAAAGTGATATTTGGGACCCCATAGGGGCCCATGGTGAAAAAGGAAATATCCTCACATAATAACTAGAGAGAAGTTTTCTAAGAGATTGCTTTCTGATGTGTGACTTCATCACACAGAGTTCCACTCTTCCCTTATTGGAACAGTTTGCCAACACTGTTGTCGTGGATTCTGCAAAGTGATATTTGTGAGCCCATAGAGGCCCATGGTGAAAAAGGAAATATCCTCACATAAAAACTAGAGAGAAGCTCTCTGAGAGATTGCTTTCTGATGTGGGACTTCATCACACAGCGCTCCACCCTTCCATTCTTCGAACAGTTTGCTAACACAGTTGTCGTGGAATCTGCAAAGTGATATTTGGGAGCTCATTGAGGGCTATGATGAAAAAGGAAATATCCTCAGATTAAAACTGGAAAGAATCCTTCTGAGAAACTACATTGCCACGTGTGAATGCAACTCACAGAGTTACACGTTTCTCTTCAGTGATCAGTTTGTTAACACAGTTTTCTGGAAATCTGCAATTAGATACTTCATAGCGCAATGAAGCTTACGGTGACAAAGGAAATATCCTCAGATGAAAACTAGAAAGAATCTTTTTGAGAAACTTCTTGGTAATGTGTGAATTCATCTCACAGAGTTACACTTATTTTTCGTGGAGCAGTCCATTAACACTGTCTTTGAGGAACCTGAGAAGGGCTTCTTTGGATCGCATTAGGCCTACGCTGATAAAGGAAATTTCATCAGTTCAAAACGTGAAAGAAGCTTTCTGAGAAACTTCTTTCTGATCAGTGAGTTCATCTCAGAGACTTACAACTTAGACCTCTGGAAGCAGGTTGCTACTACCCTTTTCGTCGATGCTGCAAAGTGATATTTGGGAGCCCACAGGGGCCCATGGTGAAAAAGGAAATATCCTCACATAATAACTAGAGAGAAGCTTTCTGAGAGACTGCTATCGGATGTATGACTTCATCACACAGAGTTCCACCCTTCCCTTCTTGATACAGTTTGCTAACACTGTTGTCGTGGATTCTGCAATGTGATATTTGGGAGCCCATAGGGGCCCACGGTGAAAAAGGAAGTATCCTCCCAAAATAACTAGAGAGAAGCTTTCTGAGAGATTGCTTTCCGATATGTGACTTCATCACACAGAGTTCCACCCTTCCCTTCTTGGAACAGTTTGCTAACACTGTTGTCGGGGATTCTGCAAAGTGATATTTGGGAGCTCATTGAGGGCTATGGTGAAAAAGGAAATATCCTCAGATTAAAAGTGGAAAGAAGCCTTCTGAGAAACTGCATTGCCATGTGTGAATGCAACTCACAGAGATACACGTTTCTCTTCAGTGAACAGTTTGTTAACACAGTTTTCTGGAAATCTGCAGTTTGATACCACATAGCGCAATGAAGCTTACGGTGACAAAGGAAATATCCTTAGATGAAAACGACAAAGAAGCTTTCTTTTTTTTTTCCCTTCCTCCTCCCCGCTCCTCCCTCCCCATAATAGGCCCCAGTGCGTGATGTTCCCCTTCCCGAATCCAAGTGATCTCATTGTTCAGTTCCCACCTATGAGTGAGAACATGCGGTGTTTGGTTTTCTGTTCTTGTGATAGTTTGCTAAGAATGATGGTTTCCAGCTGCATCCATGTCCCTATAAAGGACGCAAACTCATCCTTTTTAATGGCTGCATAGTATTCCATGGTGTATATGTGCCACATTTTCTTAATCCAGTCTGTCACAGATGGACATTTGAGTTGATTCCAAGTCTTTGCTATTGTGAATAGTGCCGCAATAAACATACGTGTACATGTGTCTTTGTAGTAGAATAATTTATAATCCTTTGGGTATATACCCAGTAGTGGGATGGCTGGGTCATATGGTACATCTAGTTCTAGATCCTTGAGGAATTGCCATACTGTTTTCCATAATGGTTGAACTAGTTTACAATCACACCAACAGTGTAAAAGCGTTCCTATTTCTCCACATCCTCTCCAACACCTGTTGTTTCCTGACTTCTTAATGATTGCCATTCTAACTGGTGTGAGATGGTATCTCATTGAGGTTTTGATTTGCATTTCTCTGATGGCGAGTGATGATGAGCATTTTTTCATGTGTCTGTTGGCTGTATGAATATCTTCTCTTGAGAAATGTCTGTTCATATCCTTCCCCACTTTTTGATGGGGTTGTTTGTTTTTTTCTCGTATATTTGTTTGAGTTCTTTTAGAAACTTTTTGTGATGTGTGAATTCATCTCACAGAGTTACACTTATGTTTCAGGAGCAGTCCATTAACACTGTCATTGAGGAACCTGAGAAGGGCTTCTTTGGATCGCATTGAGGCCTACGCTGAGAAAGAAATATCATCAGTTCAAAACGTGAAAGAATCTTTCTGAGAAACTTCTTTGTGATCTGGGAATTCACGTCACAAGGTTACAGCTTAGTCCTCAGGCAGCAGTTTACTAACACTCTCTTAGTGGAATCTACAAAGTGATCTTTGGGAGCCCAAGGGACCATGGTGAAAAAGGAAATATCCTCAGATAATAACTAGAGAGAAGCTTTCTGAGAGATTGCTTTCTGATGTGTGACTTCATCACACAGAGTTCCACCCTTCCCTCCTTGGAACAGTTTGCTAACACTATTGTCGTGGATTCTGCAAAGTGATATTAAGGAGCTCATGGAGAGCAATGGTGAAAAAGGAAATATTCTCAGATCAAAACGGAAAGAAGCCTTCTGAGAAAATGCATTGCAATGTGTGCATGCAAATCTCAGAGATACACGTTTCTCTTCTGTCATCAGTTGGCTAACACAATTTTCTATAAATCTGCAATGGGATACTTCTTAGCGCAATGAAGCATATGGTGACAAAGGAAATATCCTCAGATGAAAACTAGAAAGAAGCATTCTTAGACACTTCTTGGTGATGTGTGAATTCATCTCACAGACTTACACTTACTTTTCTTGGAGCAGTCCAATAACACTGTCTTTGAGGAACCTGAGAAGGGCTTCTTTGTATCACATTGAGGCCGACGCTGACTAAGAAAATATAACCAGTTCAAAACGTGAAAGAAGCTTTCTGAGAAACTTCATTGTGATCTGTGAACTCAACACACAGTGTTACAGCTTAGTCCTCAGGAAGCAGTTTGCTAAAACTCTTTTCGTGGAATCTGCAAAGTGATCTTTGGGATCTCCGAGGGGCCCATGGCGAAAAAGGAAATATCCTCAGATAATAACTAGAGAGAAGCTTTCTGAGAGATTGCTTTCTGATGTGTGACTTCGTCACACAGAGATCCACCCTTCCCTACTTGGAACAGTTTGCTAACACTGTTGTTGAGGATTCTGCAAAGTGCTATTTGGGATCTCATGGAGGGCAAGTGTGAAAAAGAAAATATCCTCAGATCAAAACTGGAAAGAATCCTTCTGAGAAACTGCATTGCGATGTGTGAATGCAACTCACAGGGTTACACGATTCTGTTCAGTCATCAATTTGATAAGACATTTTACTGGAAATGTGCGAAGTGATTCTTCTTAATGCAATGAAACTTACGGTGACAAAGGAAATATCCTCAGATGAAAACTAGAAAGAAGCGCTCTTAGACACTTCTTGGTAATGTGTGAATTCATCTCACAGAGTTCCACTTATGTTTCATGGAGCAGTCCATTAACACTGTCTTTCAGGGACTGGAGAAGGGTTTCTTTGGACCGCATTGAGGCCTACGCTGAGAATGAAAATATCATCAGTTCAAAACGTAAAAGAAGCTGTCTGAGAAACTTCTTTGTGATCTGTGAATTCACCTCACAGAGTTCCAACTTAGTCTTCAGGAAGCAGTTTGTTAACACTCTTTTCATGGAATCTGCAAAGTGATGTTTGGGAGCCCATAGGGGCCATGGTGAAAAAGGAAATATCCTCAGATAGTAACTAGAGAGAAGCTTTCTGCATATTGCTTTCTGATGTGTGATTTCATCACACAGAGTTCCACCCTTCCCTTCTTGAAACAGTTTGCTAACACTGTTGTCGCGGATTCCGCAAAGCGTTATTTGGGAACTCATGGAGGGCAATGGTGAAAAAGGAAATATCCTCAGATCAAAACTGGAAAGAAGCCTTCTGAGAAACTGCATTGTGATGTGTGAATGCAACTCACAGAGCTACACGTTTCTCCTCAGTCATCAGTTTGCTACCACAGTTTTCTGGAAATCTGCCGTGGGATACTTCTTAGCGCAATGAAGCTTAAGGTGACAAAGGAAGTATCCTCAGATGAACACTAGAAAGAAGCTTTCTTATACACTTCTTGGTGATGTGTGAATTCATCTCACAGAGTTCCACTTATGCTTCGCGGAGGAGTCCATTATCACTGTTTTGAGGAACCAGAGAAGGGTTTCTTTGGATAGCATTTAGGCCTACGCTGAGAAAGAAAATATCATCTGTTTAAAACGTGAAAGAAGCTTTCTGAGAAACTTCTTTGTGATTTGGGAATTCACGCACAGGGTTACAGCTTAGTCCTCAGGAAGCTGTTTCCTGACACTCTTTTCGTGGAATCTGCAAAGTGAACTTTGGGAGCCCAAAGGGGCCCATGGTGAAAAAGGAAATATCCTCAGATAATAACTATAGAGAAGTGTTCTGAGAGACTGCTTTCTGATGTGTGACTTCATCACACAGAGTTGCACCCTTCCCGTCTTGGAACAGTTTTCTAACACTGTTGTCGTGCATTCTCCAAAGTGATATTTGGGATCTCAAAGATGGCAATGGTGAAAAAGGAAATATCCTCATATCAAAACTGGAAAGAAGCCTTCTGAGAAACTGCATTGCGATGTGTGACTGCAACTCACAGAGTTACACGTTTCTCTTCAGTCATTAGTTTGCTAACACAGTTTTCTGGAAATCTGCAATGGAATACTTCTTAGCGCAATGAATCTTACAGGCAAAGGAAATATCCTCAGATGAAAACTATAAAGAAGTTTTCTTAGACACTTCTTGGTGATGTGTGAATTCATCTCAGAGCGTTCCACTTATGTTTCATGGAGCAGTCCATTAACATTGTCTTTGAGGAACTTGAGAAGGGTTTCTTTGGATCAAATGAGGCCTACGCTGAGAAATAAATATCATCAGTTCAAAACGTGAAAGAAGCTTACTGAGAAACTTCTTTGTAATCGGTGAATTCACGTCACAGTGTTACAGCTTAGTCCTCAGGAAGCAGTTTGCTAACACTCTTTTCGTGGAATCTGCAAAGTGATCTTTGAGAGCCCATAGGTGCCCATGGTGAACAAGGAAGTATCCTCAGATGAAAACTAGAGCGAATCTTTCTCAGAGATTGCTTTCTGATGTTTGACATCATCACACAGAGTTCCACCCTTCTCTTCTTGGAACGGTTTGCTAACACTGTTGTCGTGGATTTTGCAAAGTGATATTTGGGAGCTCATGGAGGCAATGGTGAAAAAGGAAACATCCTCATATGAAAACTGGAAAGAAGCCTTCTGAGAAACTGCATGTCGATGTGTGAATGCAACTCTCCGAGTAACACGTTTCTCTTCAGTCATCAGTTTGCTTACACAGTTTTCTGGAAATCGACAATGGGATAATTCTTAGCTCATTGAAGCTTACGGTGACAAAGGAAATATTCTCAGATGAAAACTAGAAAGAAGCTTTCCTGGACACTTCTTGGTGATGTGTGAATTCATCTCACAGAGTTCCACTTATGTTTCGTGGAGCAGTCCTTTATCACTGTTTTGAGGAACCAGAGAATGGATTCTTTGGATCGCACTGACGCCTATGCTGAGAAAGAAAATATCATCAGTTCAAAACGTGAAAGAAGCTTTCTGAGAGACTACTTTGAGATCTGGGAGTTCACGTCACAGGGTTACAGGTTAGTCTTCTGGAGGCAGTTTTCTAACACTGTTTTAGTGGAATCTCCACAGCCATCTTTGGGATTCCATAGGGTTGCATGGTGAAAAAGGAAATGTCCTCAGATAATAACTAGAGAGAAGCTTTCTGAGAGATTGCTTTCTGATGTGTGACTTCATCACACAGAGTTCCACCCTTCCCTTCTTGAAACAGTTTGCTAACACTGTTGTCGTGGATTTTGCAAAGTGATATTTGGGAGCTCATGAAGGGCAATGGTGTAAAAGGAAATATCCTCAGATCAAAACTGGAAAGAAGCCTTCTGAGAAACTGCGTTTCGATGTGTGAATGCAACTCACCGAGTTACACGTTTCCCTTCAGTCATCAGTTTGCTAACACAGTTTCCTGGAAATTGGCAATGAGATACTTCTTAGCGCAATGAAGCTTACGGTGACAAAGGAAATATCCTCACATGAAAACTAGAAAGAAGCTTTCTTAGACAATTCTTGGTGTTGTGTGAATTCATCACACAGAGTTCCACCTATGTTTCATGAAGCAGTCAATTAACACTGTCTTTGAGGAACCTGAGAAGGGTTTCTTTGGACCGCACTGAGAAAAACGCTAAGAAATAAAATATCATCAGTTCAAATCATGAAAGAAAGTTTCTGAGAATCTTCTTTGTGATCTGTGACTTCACCTCACAGAGTTACAGCTTATTCCGCAGGAAGCAGTTTGCTAACCCTCTTTTCGTGGAATCTGCAAAGTGATCTCTGGGAGCCCATAGGGGCCCATGGACAAACAGGAAATATCCTCCAATAATAACTAGAGAGAAGCTTTCTCAGAGATTGCTTTCTGATGTGTCACTTCATCACACTGAGTTCCACCCTTCCCTTCTTGGAACAGTTTGCTAACACTGTTGTCCTGGATCCTGCAAAGTGCTATTTAGTATCTCATGGAGGGCAATGGTGACAAAGGAAACATCCTCAGATCAAAACTGGAAAGAAGTCTTCTGAGAAAAGGCATTGCGATGTGTAAATGCAACTCACAGAGTTAGACGTTTCTTGTCCGTGATCACTTTGGTAGCACAGTTTTCTGGAAGTCTGCAATGGAATACTTTTTAGCCTTATGCAGCTGACGGTGACAAAGCAAATATCCTCAGATCAAACCTGAAAGAAGCTTTCTGTGAAATTGCTTTCTGATGTGTGACTTCATCTCTCAGAGTTACACCACTCTTTGTTGGAGCCGTTTCCTAGGACTGTTTCTGTGGATTCCGAGAAGTGCTATTTCGGATGGGATTGAAGAGTAGAAGGACAAAGGAAATATCCTCCGAGAAAAAGGGGAATGAAGCTTTCAGAGAAACTGCTTTGTGAAGTGTGAATTCATTTCACAGTGTTACCCCACCCTTTCTTGGGGTAGTTTGCTAGCACTCATTTTGTGGAATCTCAGAAATGATGTCTTGGATATTGCTGAATCCCATGGTGAATAAGGAAGTATCCTCAGACAAACCTGCAGAAAAGCCTTCTCAGAAACTTCTTTGTTGTGGGTGAATTCAGCCCACAGGTGGCCATCATAGTTTTCACTGAGAAGCTTGATAGCAGAGTTGTCACAGAATTTGCAATAGGACACAAGGTGGAGCTCCGAATCCACAAGTAACCTCATCTTTAAAAAAAAGAATCTTTCTGAGATACCGCTTTGTGATGTGTGAATTCAAACCACTGAGTTACACCTGTGTTTCGTGGGGCCGTTGCTTAGCTCTATTTGTGGGGAATCTGAGAACTGATATTTCGTATCCCTTTAAGACTACGGGTCCAATGGAAATAGCCTCCAATAAAAAACAGAAAGAAGCTTCCTGAGAAACTTCTTTGTGATCTGTGAATTCACCTCACAGAGTTATAGCTTAGTCCTCAGGAAGCGGTTTGCTAACACTCTTTTCGTGGAATCCGCAAAGTGATCTTTGAGAGCCCATAGGGGCCCATGGTGAAAAAGGAAATATCCTCAGATAATAACTAGAGAGAAGCTTTCTGAGAGATTGCTTTCTGATGTGTGACTTCATCACACAGAGTTCCACCCTTCCCCTCTTGGAACAGTTTGCTAACACTGTTATGGATTCTGCAAAGTGATATTTGGGAGCTCATGGAGAGCAAAGATGAAAAAGGAAAGATCCTCGGATCAAAACTGGAAAGAAGCCTTCTGAGAAACTGCATTGCGATGTGTGAATGCAACTCACAGAGTTACACGTTTCTCTTCAGTCATCAGTTTGCTAACACAGTTTTCTGGAAATCTGTCATGGGATACTTCTTAGCGCAATGAATCTTATGCTGACAAAGGAAGCAACCTCAGATGAATACTAGAAAGAAGCTTTCTTAGAGAATTCTTGGTGATGTGTGAATTCAACTCACAGAGTTCCACTTATGTTTCATGGAGCAGTCCATTATCACTGTCTTTGAGGAACCGGAGAAGGGTTTCTTTGCATCGCTTTTAAGCCTACGCTGAGAAAGAAAATATCATCAGTTCAAAACGTGAAAGAAGCTTTCTGAGAAACTTCTTTGTGATCTGTGAATTCACCTCACAGAGTTACAGCTTAGTGCTCAGGAAGCCAATTGCTAACAGTCTTTTCGTGGAATCTGCAAAGTGATTTTTGGGAGCCCGTTGGGGCCCATGGTGAAAAAAGAAATATCCTCAGAGAGTAACTAGAGAGAAGCTTTCTGAGAGATTGCTTTCTGATGAGTGACTTCATTACACAGAGTTCCACCCTTCCCTTCTTGGAACAGTTTGCTAACACTGTTGGCATGGGTACTGCAAAGTGATATTTGGGAGCTCATGGAGAGCAATGGTGAAAAAGGAAATATCCTCCGATCAAAACTGGAAAGAAGCCTTCTGAGAAACTGCATTGCGATTTGTGAATGCAACTCATGGAGTTACAGGTTTCTCTTCATTCATCAGTTTGCTAACACAGTTTTCTGGAAATCTGCAATGGGATACTTCTAAGCGCAATGAAGCTTACGGTGACAAAGGCAATATCCTCAGATGATAACCAGAAAGCATCCTTCTTAGACACTTCTTGGGGATGTGTGAATTCATCTCACAGAGTTCCACTTATGTTTCGTAGAATAGTCCATTAACACTGTCTTTGAGGAACCTGAGAAGGGCTTTTTGGATCGCATTGAGGCCTAGGCTGAGAAAGAAAATATCATCAGTTAAAAACGTGTAAGAAGCTTTCTGGGAAACTTCTTTGTGATCTGTGAATTCACCTCACAGTTACAGCTTATTCGTCAGGAAGCAGTTTGCTAACACTCTTTTCATGGAATCTGGAAAGTGATCTTTGGGAGACATAGTGGCCCACGGTGAAAAAGGAAATATCCTCAGATAATAACTAGAGAGAAGCTTTCTGAGAGATTGCTTTCTGATGTGTGACTTCATCACACAGAGTTCCACCCTTCCCTTCTTGGCACAGATTGCTAACACTGTTGTCGTGGATTCTGCACAATGATATTTGGGAGATCATGGAGGGCAATGGTGAAAAAGGAAATACCCTCAGATCAAAACTGTAAAGAAGCCTTCTGAGAAACTGCATTGCAATGTGTGAAGCCAACTCACAGAGTTACACGATTCTCTTCAGTCTTCAGTTTGCTAACACAGTTTTATGGAAATGTGCAATGGGATACTTCTTAGCGCAATAAAGCTGACGGTGACAAAGGAAATATCCTCAGATGAAAATTAGAAAGAAGCTTTGTTAGACACTTCTTGGTGATGTGTGAATTCAACTCACAGATTTCCACTTACGTTTCGTGGAGCAGTCTATTATCACTGTCTTTGAGGAACCTGAGAAGTGTTTCTTTGGATCGCATTGATGCCTACGCTGAGAAAGAAAATATCTTCAGTTCAAAACGGGAAAGAAGCTTACAGGGAAACTTCTTTGTGATCTCTGAATTTACATCACAGAGTTACAGCTTAGTCCTCAGGAAGCAGTGTGCTAACACTCTTTTCGTGGTATCTGCAATGTGATCTTTGTTAGCCCGTAGGGGCCCATGGTGAAAAAGGAAATATCCTCAGATAATAACTAGAGAGAAGCTCTCTGAGAGATTGCTTTCTGATGTGTGACTTCATCAAACAGAGTTCCACCCTTCCCTTCTTGGAACAGTTTGCTAACACTGTTGTCGTGGATTCTGCAAAGTGATATTTGGTAGCTCATGGAGGGCAATGGTGAAAAAGGAAATATCCTCCCATCAAAACTGGAAAGAAGCCTTGTGAGAAACTGCATTGCGATGTGTGAATGCAACTCACAGAATTACACGTTTCTTGTCCGTGATCACTTTGCTAGCACAGTTTTCTTGAAATCTGCATTGGAATACTTCTTAGCCCTATGCAGCCAACGGTGACAAAGCAAATTTCCTCAGATCCAAAACTGAAAGAAGCTTTCTGAGAAATTGCTTTCTGATCTGTGACTTTATCTCTCAGAGTTACACTACTCTTTGATGGAGCCGTTTCCTAGGACTGTTCCGTGGATTCCGAGAAGTGCTATTTCGAATGGGTTTGAAGAGGAGAAGGACAAAGGAAATATCCTCCGAGAAAAAGGGGAATGAAGCTTTCAGAGAAACTGCTTTGTGAAGTGTGAATTCATTTCACAGTGTTACACCACCCTTTCTTGGGGTAGTTTGCTAGCACTCATTTTGTGGAATCTCAGAAATGATGTCTTGGATATCGTTGAATCCCATGGTGAATAAGGAAGTATGCTCAGAAAAACCTGCAGAAAAGCCTTCTCAGAAACTTCTTTGTTGTGGATGAATTCAGCCCACAGATGGCCATCATTGTTTTCACTGAGAAGCTTGCTAGCAGAGTTGTCACAGAATCTGCAATAGGACACACGGTGGCGCACCAAGACCACAAACAACATCATCTTAAAAGAGAAATAATCATCTGAGAAACCGCTTTGTGAGGTGTGAATTAAAACCACTGAGATACACCTGCGTTTCGTGGGGCCATTCCCCAGCTCTGTCTGTGTGGAATCTGAGAATTGATATTTCGGATCCCTTTGAAGACAACAGGGCCAATGGAAATAGCCTCCGATAAAAATCAGAAAGAAGCTTACTGAGAAACTTCTTTGTGATCTGTGAATTCATCTCAGAGAGTTACAACTTAGATCTCAGGAAGTAGTTTCCTAATACTGTTTTCGTGGAATCTTCAAAGTGATATTTGGAAACCCATAGGGGCCCATGGTGAAAAAGGAAATATCCTCAGATAATAACTAGAGAGAAGCTTTCTGAGAGATTGCTTTCTGATGTGTGACTTCACCACACAGAGTTCCACACTTCCCTTCTTGGAACAGTTTGCTAACACAGTTGTCGTGGATTCTGCAAAGTGATATTTGGGAGCTCATGGAGGGCAATGGTGAAAAAGGAAATATCCTCAGAACAAAACCGGAAAGAAGCCTTCTGAGAAACTGCATTGCGATGTGTGAATGCAACTCACAGAGTTACACGTTTCTCTTCAGTCATCAGTTTGTTAACACAGTTCTCTGGAAATCTGCCATGGGATACTTCTTAGCGCAATGATGCTTACAGTGACAAAGGAAATATCCTCAGATGAAAACTAGAAAGAAGCTTTCTTAGACACTTCTTGGTGATGTGTGAATTCATCTTACAGAGTTCCACTTATGTTTCGTGGAGCAGTCCATTAACACTGTCTTTGAGGATCCTGAGAAGTGTTTGTTTGGAACGCATTGAGGCCTACGCTGAGAAAGCAAATATCTTCAGTTCAAAACGTGAAAGAAGATTTCTGAGAAACATCTTTGTGTCTGGGAATTCATCTCACAGGGTTACAGCTTAGTCCTCAGGAAGCAGTTTGCTAACACTCTTTTCGTGGAATCTGCAAAGTGATCTTTGAGAGCACTTAGGGGCCCATGGTGAAAATGAAATTTCCTCAGATAATAACTAGAGAGAAGCTTTCTGAGAGATTACTTTCTGATGTGTGACTTCATCCCACAGATTTTCACCCTTCCCGTCTTGGAACAGTTTGCTAACACTATTGTCGTGGATTCTGCAAAGTGATATTTGGGAGATCATGGAGGGCAATGGTGAAAAAGGAAATATCCTCAGATCAAAACTGGAAAGAAGCCTTCTGAGAAACTGCATTGCCATTTGTGAATACAACTTACAGAGTTACACGTTTCTCTTCAGTCATCAGTTTGCTAACACAGTTTTCTGGATATGTGCAATTTGATACTTCTTAGCGCAATGAAGCTTGCGGTGACAAAGGAAATATCCTCAGATGAAAATTAGAAAGAAGCTTTCTTACACACTTCTTGGTGATATGTGAATTCATCTCACAGGGTTCCACTTATGTTTCGTGGAGCAGTCCATTAACACTCTCTTTGAGGATACTGTGAAGGGCTTCTTTGGATCGCATTGAGGCCTGTTTCATCTGAGGATATTTCCTTTGTCACCGTAAGCTTCATTGCGCTACGAAGTATCCTTTTGCAGATTTCAGTAAAAATGTGTTAGCAAAATGATGACTGAAGAGAAACGAGTAACTCTGTGAGTTGCATTCACACAACGCAATGCAGTTTCTCAGAAGGCTTCTTTCCAGTTTTGATCTGAGGAATTTTCCTTTTTCATCATTGCGCTCCAAGAGCTCCCAAATAGCACTTTGCAGAATCCACGACAACAGAGTTAGCAAACTGTTCCAAGAAGAGAAGGGTGGAACTCTGTGTGATGAAGTCACACATCAGAAAGCAATCCCTCAGAAAGCTTCTCTCTAGTTACTATCTGAGGATATTTCCTTTTTCACCATGGGCCCCTATGGGCTCGAAAAGATCACTCTCCAGATTCCACGAAAAGAGTGTTAGCAAACTGCTTCCTGTTGACTAAGCTGTAATTCTGTGAGGTGAATTCACGGATCAAGAAGAAGTTTCTCACAAAGCTTCTTTCACGTGTTGAACTGATGATGTTTTCTTTCTCATCGTAGGCCTCAAAGGGATCCAAAGAAACACTTCTCAGGTTCCTATAAGACAGTGTTAATATACTGATCCATGAAACATAAGTGGAACTCTGTGAGATGAATTCACACATCACCAAGAAGTGCCTATGAAAGCTTCTTTCTAGTTTTCATCTGAGGATATTTCCTTTGTTAACATAAGTTTCATTGCACTAAGAAGTATCCCATTCCAGATTTCCAGAAAATTGTGTTAGCAAACTGATGACTGAAGAGAATCGTGTAACTCTGTGAGTTGAATTCACACATCGCAATGCAGTTTCCCAGAAGGCTTCTTTACAGTTTTGATATGAGGATATTTCCTTTTTCACCATTGCCCTCCATGAGCTCCCAAATATCACTTTGCAGAATCCACGACACCAGTGTTAGCAAACCGTTCCAAGATGGGAAGGGTGGAACACTGTGTGATGAAGTCACACATCAGAAAGCTATCTCTCAGAAAGATTCTCTCTAGTTATTATCTCAGGATATTTCCTTTTTCACCATGGGCCCCTATGGGCTCCCAAAGATCACTTTGCAGATTCCACGAAAAGAGGGTTAGCAAACTGCTTCCTGGGGATTAAGCTGTAAACCTGTGACATGAAATCCCAAATCACAATGAAGTTTCTCAGAAAGCTTCTTTCAGTTTTTGAACTGATGATATTTCCTTTCACAGTGGAGGCCACAGTGCAATCCAAAGAAGCCCTCCTCAGGTTCCTGTAACACAGTGTTAATGGACTGCTCCACGAAACATAAGGGGAACTCTGTGAGATGAATTCACACATCACCAAGAAGTGTCTAACAAAGCTTTTCTCTACTCTTTAATCTGAGGATATTTCCTTTATCACCGTAAGTTTCATTGCAACAAGAATTATCCCATTGCAGATTTCGAGAAAACTGTGTTAGCAAACTCATGACTGAAGAGAAATGTGTAACTCTGTGAGTTGCTTTCACACATCGCAATGCAGTTTCCCAAAAGGCTTCTTTCCAGTTTTCTTCTGAGGATATTTCCTTTTTCACCATTGCCCTTCATGAGCTCCCAAATATCACTTTGCAGAATCCACTACAACAGTGTTAGCAATCTGTTCCAAGAAGGGAAGTGTGGAACTCTGTGTGATGAAGTCACACATGAGAAAGCAATCTCTCAGAAACCTTCTCTCTAGTTATTATCTGAGGATATTTCCTTTTTCACCATGGGCCCCTATGGGCTCACAAAGATCACTCTGCAGTTTCCATGAAAAGAGTGTTAGCAAACTGCTCCCTGAGGAATGAGATTTAACACTGTGAGGTGAATTCACAGATCACAAGGAAGTTTCTCAGAAAGCTTCTTTCACGTTCTGAACTGATGATATTTTCTTTCTCTTTGTAGGCCTCAAAGCGATCCAAAGAAACCCTTCTCAGGTTCCTCAAAGACAGTGTTAATAGACTGCTCCATGAAACATAAGTGGAACTCGGTGAGAGGAATTCACACATCACCAAGAATTGTCTAAGAAAGCTTCTTTCTAATTTTCATCTGAGGATATTACCTTTGTCACTTTATGCTTCATTGAGCTAAGAAGGATCCCATTGCAGATTTCCAGAAACTGTGTTAGGAAACTTATGACTGCAGAGAAACGTGTAACTCTGTGAGGTGCATTCACACATCGCAATGCAGTTTCTCAGAAGGCTTCTTTCCACTTTTGATCTGAGGATATTTCCTTTCTCACCATTGCCCTCCATGACCTCCCAATGTCACTTTGCAGAATGCACGACAACAGTTTTAGCAAACTGTTCCAAGAAGGGAAGGGTGGAACTCTCTGTGATGAAGTCACACATGAGAAAGCAATCTCTCAGAAACCTTCTCTCTAGATATTATCTGAGGATATTTCCTTTTTCACCATGGGCCCCTATGGGCTCCCAAAGATCACTTTGCAGATTCCACGAAAACAGTGTTAGCAAACTGCTTCCTGAGGACTAAGCTGTAACCCTGTGAAGCGAATGCCCAGATCACAAAGAAGTTTCTCAGAAAGCTTCTTTCTCGTTTTGAATTGCTGATATTTAATTTCTCAGCGTAGGCCTCAATGCGATCCAACCCTTCTCAGTTTCCTCAAAGACATTGTTAATAGACTGCTCCACGAAACATAAGTGGAACTCTGTGAGATGAATTCACACATCACCAAGGAGTGTCTAGGAAAGCTTCTTTCTAGTTTTCATCTGAGGATATTTCCTTTGTCACCGTAAGCTTCATTGCACTAAGAAGTACCCCATTGCAGATTTCCAGAAAACTGTGTTAGGAAACTGATGACTGAAGAGAAAACTGTAACTCTGTGAGCTGCATTCACACATCGCAATGCAGTTTCTCAGAAGGCTTCTTTCCAGTTTTGAGCTGAGGATAATTCCTTTTTCACCATTGCCCTCCATGAGATCCCAAATATCACTATGCAGAATCCATGACCACAGTGTTAGCAAACTGTTCCAAGAAGGGAAGGGTGGAACTCTGTGTGATGAAGTCAGACATCAGGAAGCAATCTCTCAGAAAGCTTCTCTCTAGTCATTATCTGAAGATATTTCCTTTTTCTCCATGAGCCCCAAATGGCTCCCAAAGATCACTTTGCAGATACCATGCAAAGAGTGTTAACAATCAGCATCCTGAGGACTAATCTCTAACTCTGTGAGGTGAATTCACAGATTACAAAGAAGTTTCTCAGAAAGCTTCTTTCTCGTTTTGAATTGCTGATATTTAATTTCTCAGCGTAGGCCTCAATGCGATCCAACCCTTCTCAGTTTCCTCAAAGACATTGTTAATAGACTGCTCCACGAAACATAAGTGGAACTCTGTGAGATGAATTCAAACATCACCAAGGAGTGTCTAGGAAAGCTTCTTTCTAGTTTTCATCTGAGGATATTTCCTTTGTCACCGTAAGCTTCATTGCACTAAGAAGTACCCCATTGCAGATTTCCAGAAAACTGTGTTAGGAAACTGATGACTGAAGAGAAAACTGTAACTCTGTGAGCTGCATTCACACATCGCAATGCAGTTTCTCAGAAGGCTTCTTTCCAGTTTTGAGCTGAGGATAATTCCTTTTTCACCATTGCCCTCCATGAGATCCCAAATATCACTATGCAGAATCCATGACAACAGTGTTAGCAAACTGTTCCAAGAAGGGAAGGGTAGATCTCTGTGTGATGAAGTCAGACATCAGGAAGCAATCTCTCAGAAAGCTTCTCTCTAGTCATTATCTGAAGATATTTCCTTTTTCACCTTGGGCCCCAAATGGCTCCCAAAGATCACTTTGCAGATACCATGCAAAGAGTGTTAACAATCAGCATCCTGAGGACTAATCTCTAACTCTGTGAGGTGAATTCACAGATTACAAAGAAGTTTCTCAGAAAGCTTCTTTCACGTTTTGAACTGATGATATTTTCTTTCTCACCATTGGCCTCAATGCGATCCAAAGAAGCCCTTCTCTGGTTCCTCAAAGACAGTGTTAACGGACTGCTCCATGAAAAGTAAGTGGAACTCTGTGAGATGAATTCACACATCACCAAGAAGTGTCTAAGAAAGATTCTTTCTAATTTTCATCTGAGGATATTTCCTTTATCAAGGTAAGCTTCATTGCGCTAAGAAGTATCCCATTGCAGATTCCCAGAAAACTGTGTTATCAAACTGATGACTGAACAGAAACGTGTAACTCTGTGAGTTGCCTTCACACATCGCAATGCAGTTTCTCAGAAGACTTCTTTCCAGTTTTGATCTGAGGATATTTCCTTTTTCACCATTACCCTCCATAAGCTCCCAAATATCACTTTGCAGAATCCACGACATCAGTGTGAGCAAACTCTTCCAAGAAGGGACGGGTGGAACTCTGTGTGATGAAGTCCCACATCAGAAAGCAATCTCTAAGAAAGCTTCTCTCTAGTTATTATCTGAGGATATTGCCTTTTTCACCCTTGGCCCCTATGGAGTCCCAAAGATCACTTTGCACATTAAACGAAAAGAGTGTTAGCAAACTGCTTCCTGAGGACTAAGATGTAAAGCTGTGCGTGAATTCCCAGATCACAGAGAAGTTTCTCAGAAAGATTCTTTCACGTTTTGAACTCATGATATTTCCTTTCTCAGCCAAGGCTTCAATGCGATCCAAAGAAACCCTTCTCAGGTTCCTCAAAGACAGTGTTAATGGACTGCTCCACGAAACATAAGTGGAACTCTGTGAGATGAATTCACACATCACCAAGAATGTCTAAGAAAGCTTCTTTATAGTTTCCATCTGAGGATATTTCCTTTGTCACCGTAAGCTTCATTGCCTTAAATCCATTGCAGATTTCCACAAAACTGTGTTAGCAAACTGATGACTGAAGAGAAACGTGTAACTCTTTGAGTTGCTTTCACACATGGCAATGAAGTTTCTCATAAGGCTTCTTTCCAGTTTTGGTCAGAGGATATTTCCTTTTTCACCATTGCCCTCCATGAGCTCCTAAATATCACTTTGCAGAATCCATGACTACAGTGTTAGCAAACTGTTCCAAGAAGGGAAGGGTGGAACTCTGTGTGATGAAGTCACCCATGAGAAAGCAATCGCTCAGAAAGATTCTCTCTAGTTATTATCTGAGGATATTTCCTTTTTCCCCATGGGCCCCTATGGGCTCCCAAAGATCATATTGCAGATTCCACGAAAAGAGTGTTAGGAAACTACTTCCTGAGGACTAAGATGTAACCCTGTGAGGTGAATACACAGATCACAAAGAAGATTCTCAGAAAGCTTCTTTCATGTTTGTAACTGATGAAATTTTCTTTCTCAGCGTAGGCCTCAATGCGTTCCAAATAAACTCTTCTCAGGTTCCTCAAAGAGAGTGTTAATGGACTGCTCCACGAAACTTAAGCGGAACTCTGTGAGATGAATTCGCACAGCACCAAGAACTGTCTAAGAAAGCTTCTTTCTAGTTTTCATCTGAGGATATTGCCTTTGTCACCGTAAGCTTCATTGCGATAAGAAGTATCCCATTGCCGATTTCCAGAAAACTGTGTTAGCAAACTGGTGACTGAAGAGAAACATGTAACTCTGTGAGTTGCATTTACCCTTCGCAATGCAGTTTCTCAGAAGGCTTCTTTCCAGATTTTATCTGAGGATATATCCTTTTTCACCATTGCCCTCCATGAGCGCCCAAATATCACTTTGCAGAATCCACAACAACAGTGTGAGCAAACTGTTTCAAGAAGGGAAGGGTGGAACTCTGGGTGATGACATCACACATCATAGAGCAATCTCTCAGATAGCTTCTCTCTAGTAATTATCTGAGGATATTTACTTTTTACCATGGGCCCCTACGAGCTCCGAAAGATCAATTTGCAGATTCCATGAAAAGAGTGTTAGCAAACTGCTTCCTGAGGACTAAGTTGTAACTCTGTGACGTGAATTCACTGTTCACAAAGAAGTTTCTCAGAAAGTTTCTTTCACGTTTTGAACTGATGATATTTTCTTTCTCAGCGTATGCCTCAATGCAATCCAAAGAAGCCCTTCTCAGGTCACTCAAAGACTGTGTTAATGGACTGCTCCACGAAACACAAGTGGATATCTGTGATACGAATTCACACCTCACCAAGAAGTGTCTCCAAAAGCTTCTTTGTAGTTTTCATCTGAGGATATTTTCTTTGTCACCGTAAGCTTCATTGCACTAAGAAGTTTCCCATTGCAGATTTCCAAATAACTGGGTTACCAAACTGATGACTGAAGAAAAACCTGTAACACTGTGAGTTGCATTCAAACATCGCAATGCAGTTTTTCAGAAGGCTTCTTCCCAGTTTTGATCTGAGGATATTTCCTTTTTCACCATTGCCCTCCATGAGCTCCCAAATATCACTTTGCAGAATCCACGACAACAGTGTTCGCAAACTGTTCCAAGAAGGGAAGGGTGGAACTCTGTGTGATGAAGTCACACATCATAAAGCAATCTCTCAGAAAGCTTCTCTCTAGTTTTTATGTGAGTTTACTCCCTTATTCACCATGGGCCCCTATGGGCTCCCAAATATCACTTTGCAGAATCCACGACAACAGTGTTAGCAAACTGTTCCAAGAAAGGAAGGGTGGAAATCTGTGTGATGAAGTCACACATGAGAAAGTGAACTTTCAGAAAGTTTCTCTCTAGTTATTATGGGAGGATATTTCCTTTTTCACCATGGGCCCCTATGGGCTCCCAAATATAACTTTGCAGTTTCCAGGAAAAGAGGGTTAGCAAACTCCTTCCTGAGGTCTAAGTTTTAAGTCTGTGAGAAGAACTCATTGATCAGAAAGAAGTTTATCAGAAAGCTTCTTTCACGTTTTGAATGGATGAAATTTCCTTTATCAGCGTAGGCCTCAATGCGATCCAAAGAAGCCCTTCTCAGGTTCCTCAAAGACAGTGATAATGGACTGCTCCACGAAATGTAAGTGTAACTCTGAGACGAATTCACACATCACCAAGAAGTGTCTAAGAAACTTCTTTCTAGTTTTCATCTGAGGATATTTCCTTTGTCACCGTAAGCTTCATTGCGCTATGAAGTATCTAACTGCAGATTACAAGAAAACTGTGTTAACAAATTGATCACTGAAGAGAAACGTGTAACTCTGTGAGTTGCATTCACACATGGCAATGCAGTTTCCCAGAAGGCCTCTTTCAAGTAATAATCTGAGGATATTTCCTTTTTCACCATAGCCCTCAATGAGCTCCCAAATATCACTTTGCAGAATCCACGACAACAGTGTTAGCAAACTGTTCCAAGAAGGGAAGGGTGGAACTCTGTGTGATGAAGTCACACATCAGAAAGCAATCTCTCAGAAAGCTTCTCTCTAGTTATTATGTGAGGATATTTCCTTTTTCACCATGGGCCCCTACGGGCTCCCAAATATCACTTTGCAGTTTCCATGAAAAGAGTATTAGCAAACTGCTTCCTGAGGTCTATGTTGTAAGTCTGTGAGATGAACTCACTGATTACAAAGAAGTTTCTCAGAAAGTTTCTTTCACGTTTTGAACTGAAGAAATTTCCTTTATCAGCGTAGGCCTCAAGGCGATACAAAGAAGCCCTTCTCAGGTTCCTCAAACACAGTGTTAATGGACTGCCCCACGAAACATAAGTGTAACTCTGTGAGATGAATTCACACATCACCAAGAAGTTTCTAAGAAAACGTCTTTCTAGTAATCATGCGAGGATATTTCCTTTGTCACCGTAAGCTTCATTGCGCTATGAAGTATCTAATTGTAGATTTCCATAAAACTGTGTTAACAAACTGATCACTGAAGAGAAACGTGTAACTCTGTGAGGTGCATTCACACATGGCAATACAGTTTCTCAGAAGGCTTCTTTGCAGATTGAAATGAGGATATTTCCTTTTTCACCATAGCCCTCAATGAGCTCCCAAATATCACTTTGCAGAAACCTCAACAAGAATGTTAGCAAACAGATCCAAGAAGGAAAGGGTGGTACTCTGTGTGATGAAGTCACATATCAGGAAGCAATCTCTCAGAAAGCTTCTCTCTAGTTGTTATGTGAGGATATTTCCTTTTCACAATGGGCCCCTAAGGGATCCCAAATATCACTTTGCAGTTTCCACGAAAAGAGCGTTAGCAAACTGCTTCCTGAGTTCTAAGTTTTAAGTCTGTGAGATGAACTCACTGATCAGAAAGAAGTTTCTCAGAAAGCTTCTTTTACGTTTTCAACTGATGAAATTTCCTTTATCAGCATAGGCCTAAATGCTATACAAAGAAGCCGTTCTCAGGTTCCTCAAAGACAGTGTAAATGGACTGATCCATGAAACATAAGTGTAACTCGGTGAGATGAATTCACGAATCACTACGAAGTTTCTAAGAAAGCATCTTTCTAGTTATCATCTGAGGATATTTCCTTTGTCACCGTAAGCTTCATTGTGCTATGAAATATCTAAATGCAGATTTCCAGAAAACTGTGTTAACAAACTGATCACTAAAGAGAAACGTGTAACACTGTGAGTTGCATTCCCACACGGCAATGCTGTTTCTCAGAAGGCTTCTTTCCAGTATTAGTCTGAGGATATTTCCTTTTTCACCATAGCCCTCAATTAGCTCGCAAATATCACTTTGCAGAATCCACGACAACAGTGTTAGGAAACTGTTCCAAGAAGGGAAGGATGGAACTCTGTGTGATGAAGTCACACATCAGAAAGCAATCTCTCAGAACCCTCCTCTCTAGTTTTTATGTGAGGATACGTCCTTTTTCACCTTGGTCCCCTATGGGCTCCCAAATATCACTTTGCAGAATCCACGACAGGAGTGTTAGAAAACTGTTCCAAGAAGGGAAGGGTGGAACCCTGTGTGATGAAGTCACACATCAGAAAGCAATCTCTCAGAAAGCTTCTCTCTAGTTATTATGTGAGGATATTTCCTTTTTCACCATGGGCCCCTATGGGCTCCCAAATATCACTTTGCATTTTCCACAAAAAGAGTGTTAGCAAGGTGCTTCCTGAGGTCTATGTTGTAAGGCTGTGAGATGAACTCACTGATTAGAAAGAAGTTTCTCAGAAAATTTCTTTCACGATTTGAACTGAAGAAATTTCCTTTATCAGCGCAGGCCTCAATGCGATCCAAAGAAGCCCTTCTCAGGTTCCTCAAAAACAGTGTTGATGGACTGCTCCACGAAACATAAGTGTTACTCTGAGAGATGAAATCACACATCATGAAGAAGTTTCTAAGAAAGCTTCTTTCTAGTTTTCATCTGAGGATATTTCCTTTGTCACCGTAGGCTCCATTGCGCTATGAAGAATCTAATTGCAAATTTCCAGAAAACTGTGTTAACAAACTGATCACTGAGGAGAAAGGTGTAACTCTGTGAGTTGCATTCACACATGGCAATCCAGTTTCTCAGAAGGCTTCTTTCCAGATTGAAATGAGGATATTTCCTTTTTCACCATTGCCCTCAATGAGCTCTCAAATATCACTTTGCAGAATCCACGACAACAGTGTTAGCAAACTGTTCCAAGAAGGGAAGGGTGGAACTCTGTGTGATGAAGTCACACATCAGAAAGCAATCTCTCAGAAAGTTTCTCTCTAGTTATTATGTGAGGATATTTCCTTTTTCACCATTGTCCCCTATGGGCTCCCCAATATCACTTTGCAGTTTCCACGAAAAGAGTGTTAGCAAACTGCTTCCTGAGGTCTAAGTTGTAAGTCTGTGAGATGAACTCATTGATCAGAAAGAAGTCTCTGAAAGCTTCTTTCACGTTTTGAACTGATCAAATTTCCTTTATCAGCGAAGGCCTCAATGCGATCTAAGGAAGCCCTTCTCAGGTTCCTCAAAGACAGTGTTAATGGCCTGCTCCACGAAACATTAGTGTAACTCTGTGAGATGAATTCACACATCACCAAGAAGCTTCTAAGGAAGCTTCCTTCTAGTTATCATCTGAGGATGTTTCCTCTGCCACGGTAAGCTTCATTGCGCTATGAATTATCCAATTGCAGATTTCCAGAAAACTGTGTTAGCAAACTGATCACTGAAGAGAAACGTGTAACTCTGTGAGTTGCATTCACACATGGCAATGCAGTTTCACGGAAGGTTTCTTTCCAGTTTTAATCTGAGGATATTTCCTTTTTCACCATAGCCCTCAATGAGCTCCCAAATATCACTTTGCAGAATCCATGACAACAGTGTTATAAAACTGTTCCCAGAAGTTAAGGGTGGAACTCTGTGTGATGAAGTCCCTTATCAGAAAGCAATGTCTCAGAAAGCTTCTCTCTAGTTCTTATGTGAGGATACTTCTTTCTTCACCACGGGCCCCTGTGGGCTCCCAAATATCACTTTGCATAATCCATGACAATAGTGTTACCAAACTGTTCTAAGAAGGGAAGGGTGGAACCCTGTGTGATGAAGTCACACATCACAAAGCAATCTCTCAGAAAACTTCTCTCTACTTATTATGTGAGGGTATTTCCTTTTTCACCATGGGCAACTAATGGCTACCAAATATCACTTTGTAGTTTCCACGAAAAGAGTGTTAGCAAACTACTTCCTGAGGTCTGTGTTGTAAGTCTGTGAGATGAACTCAATGATCAGAAAGAAGTTTCTCAAAAAGATCCTTTCACGTCTTGAACTGATGAAATTTCCTTTATCAGCGTAGGCCTCAATGCGATCCAAAGAAGCCCTTCTCAGGTTCCTCAAAGACAGTGTTAATGGACTGCTCCACGCAACATAAGTGTAACTCTGTGAGATGAACTAACACATCACCAAGAAGTTTCTCAGAAAGCTTCTTTCTAGTTTTCATCTGAGGATGTTTCCTTTGTCAACGTAAGCTTCGTTGTGCTATGAAGTATCTAATTGCAGATTTCCAGAAAACTGTGTTAACAAACTGATCACTGAAGAGAAACGGGTAAATCTGTGACGTGCATTCACACATGGCAATGCAGTTTCTCAGAAGGCTTCTTTCCAGTTTTAATCTGAGGGTAGTTCCTTTTTCATCAGAGCCCTCAAAGAGCTCCCAAATATCTCATTGCTGAATACACAACAACAGTGTTAGCAAACTGTTCCAAGAAGGGAAGGGTGGAACTCTGTGTGATGAAGTCAAACATCAGAAAGCAATCTCTCAGAAAGCTTCTCTCTAGTTATTATATGAGGATAGTTCCTTTTTCACCATAGCCATTAATGAGCTCCCAAATGTCACATTGCTGAATACACAAAAACAGTGATAGCAAACTGTTGAAGAAGGGAAGTGTGGAACTCTGTGTGATGAAGTCACATATCAGAAAGCAATCTCTCAGAAAGCTTCTCTCTAGTTGTTATGGGAAGATAGTTCCTTTTTCACCATGGGCACCTATGGGCTCCCAAATAACACTTTGTAGGATCCCCGAAAACAGTGTTAACAAACTGTTCCAAGAAGGGAAGTGTGGAACTCGGTGTGATGAAGTCACATATCCGAAAGCAATCTTTCAGAAAGCTTCTCACTAGTTCTTATGTGAGGATAGTTCTTTTTTCACCATGGGCCACTATGGGCTCCCAAATATCACTTTGCAGAATCAACGGCAACAGTGTTAGCAAACCGTTCCAAGAAGGGAAGGGTGGAACTCTGTGTGATGAAGTCACACATCAGAAAACAATCTCTCAGAAAGCTTCTCTCGAGATATTATGTTCGGATATTTCCTTTATCACCATGGACCCCTATGGGCTCCCAAATATCACTTTCCAGTTTCCACGAAAAGACTGTTAGCAAACTGCTTCCTCAGGACTAATCTGTAAGTCTGTGAGATGAACACACTTATCAGAAAGAAGTTTCTCAGAAAACTTCTTTCACGTTTTGAACTGATGAAATTTCCTTTATCAGCCTAGGCCTCAATGCGATCCAAAGAAGCCCTTCTCAGGTTCCTCAAAGACAGTGTTAATGGACTGCTCCACGAAATATAAGTGTAACTCTGTGAGATGAATTCACACATCACCAAGAAGTCTCTAAGAAAGCATGTTTCTAGTTTCATCTGATGATATTTCCCTTGTCACCGTAAGCTTCATTGCGCTATGAAGTATCTAATTGCAGATTTCCATAACACTGTGTTAACAAACTGATCACTGAAGAGAAACGTGTAATTCTGTGAGTTGCATTCACACATGGCAATGCAGTTTCTCAGAAGTCTTCTTTCCAGTTTTAATCTGATTATACTTCCTTTTTCAATACAGCCCTCAATGAGTTCCCAAATATCACTTTGTAGAATCCACGACAACAGTGTTAGCAAACTGTTCCAAGAAGGGAAGGGAGGAACTATGTGTGTTGAAGTCACACATCAGAAAGCAAGCTCTCAGAAAGCTTCTCTCTAGTTATTATGTGAGGATATTTGCTTTTTCACCATGGGCCCCTATGGGCTCCTAAATATCGCTTTGCAGTTTCCACTAAAAATGTGTTAGCAAACCCCTTCCTGAGGTCTAAGAGGTAAGTTTGTGAGATGAATTCACTGATCAGAAAGAAGTTTCTCAGAAAGCTTCTTTCACGTTTTGAACTGATGAAATTTCCTTTATCAGCGTAGGCCCCAAAGCGATCCAAAGAAGCCCTTGTCAGTTTCCTCAAAGACAGCGTTAATGGACTGCTCCACGAAACATAAGTGTGACTCTGTGAGATGAACTCACACATCACCAAGAAGTTTCTAAAAAAGCTTCTTTCTAGTATTCATCTGAGGATATTTCCTTTGTCACCGTAAGCTTCATTGCACTATGAAGTATCTAATTGCAGATTTCCAGAAAACTGTGTTCACAAACTGATCACTGAAGAGAAACATGTAACTCTGTGAGTTGCATTCACACATGGCAATGGAGTTTCTCAGAAACCTTCTTTCCAATTTTAATATGAGGATATTTCCTTTTACACCATGGCCCTCAAAGAGCTCCCAAATATCACTTTGTAGAATCCATGACAACAGTGTTAGCAAACTGTTCCAAGAAGGGAAGGGTGGAACTCTGTGTGTTGAAGTCACACATCAGAAAGCAAGCTCTCAGAAAGCTTCTCTCTAGTTATTATGTGAGGATATTTCCTTTTTCACCTTGGGCCCCTAAGGGCAACAAAATATCACTTTCCAGTTTCCACGAAAAGAGTGTTAGCAAACAGCTTCCTGAGGTCTGTGTTGTAAGTCTGTGAGATGAACTCACTGATCACAAAGAAGTTTTTCAGAAAGCTTCTTTCACGTTTTGAAGTGATGAAATTTTCTTTATCAGCGTAGGCCGCAATGCGATCCAACGAAGACGCTCTCAGGTTCCTCAAAGATAGTGTTAGTGGACTGCTCTACGAAACATAAGTGTAACTCTGTGAGATGAATTCACACATCACCAAGAAGTTTCTAAGAAAGCTTCTTTCTAGTTTTCATCTTAGGATATTTCCCTTGCCACCGTAAGCTTCATTGCGGTATAAAGTATCTAATTGCAGATATTCAGAAAACTGTGTTAACAAACTGATCACTGAAGAGAAACCTGTTACTCTGTGAGTTGCATTCACACATGGCAATGCAGTCTCTCAGAACGCTTTTTCCAGTTTTAATCTGAGAATATTTCCTTTTTCACCACAGCCCTCAATGAGCTCCCAAATATCACTTTGCAGAATCCACGACAACAGTTTTAGCAAGCTGTTCCAAGAAGGGAAGTGTGGAACTCTGTGTGATGAAGTCACACATTAGAAAGCAATCTCTCAGAAAGCTTCTCTCTAGTTTTTATGTGAGGATACTTCCTTTTTCTCCCTGGGTCCATAAGGGCTCCCAAATATCAAATTACAGAATTCATGACAACAGTGTTAGCTAACTGTTCCAAGAAAGGAAGGGTGAAACTCTGTGAGTTGAAATCACACATCAGAAAGGAATCTCTCAGAAAGCTTCTCTCTAGTTATTATGTGAGAATATTTCCTTTTTCACCATGGGCCCGTATGGGCTCCCAAATATCTCTTTGCAGCATCCACCACAACAGTGTTAGGAAACTGTTCCTAGAAGGAGAGGGTGCAACTCTGTGTGAAGAAGTCACACATCAGAAAGCAATCTTTCAGCAAGATTCTCTCTAGTTTTTATGTGAGGATATTTCCTTTTTCACCATGGGCCCCTATGGGCTCCGAAATATCACTTTGCTGTTTCCATGAAAAGAGTGTTAGCAAACTGCTTCCTGAGGTCTAAGTTGTAAGACTCTGAGAGGAACTCACTGATCAGAAAGAAATTTCTCAGAAAGCTTCTTTCACGTATTCAATGGATGAAATTTCCTTTTTCAGCGTAGGCCTCAATGCGATCCAAAGAAGCCCTTCTCAGGTTCCTCAAAGACAGTGTTAATGGTCTGCTCCACGAAACATAAGTGTAACTCTGTGAGATGAATTCACACATCACCAAGAAGTTTCTAAGAAAGCTTCCTTCTAGTTTTCATCTGAGGATATTTCCTTTGTCACCGTAAGCTTCATTACACTATGAAGTATCTAATGGTAGATTTCCAGAAAACTGTGTTAACAAACTGATCACTGAAGAGAAACGTGTAACTCTGCGAGTTGCATTCGCACATAGAAATGCAGTTTCTCAGAAGGCTTCTTTGCAGGTTCAGTCTGAGGATATTTCCTTTTTCACCAGAGCCCTCAATGAGCTCCCAAATATCACTTTGCAGAATCCCTGACAACAGTGTTAGCAAACGGTTCCAAGAAGGGACGGGTGGAACTCTGTGAGATGAAGTCACACATCAGAAAGCAGTCTCTCAGAAACATTCTCTCTAGTTATTATGACAGGATATTTTCTTTTTCACCATGGGCCCCTATGGGCTCCCCAATATCACTTTGCACATTCCACGAAAAGAGTGTTAGCAAACTGCTTCCTGAGGTCTACGTTGTAAGTCTGTGAGATGAACTCACTGATCAGAAAGAAGTTTCTCAGAAAGCTTCCTTCACGTTTTGGACGGATGAAATTTCCTTTATCAGCGTAGGCCTCACTGTGATACAAAGAAGCCCTTCTCAGTTTCTGCTAAGACAGTGTTAATGGACTACTCCACGAAACATAAGTGTAACTCTGTGAGATGAATTGACACATCACCAAGAAGATTCTCAGAAAGCTTCTTTCTAGTTTTCATCAGAGGTATTTCCTTTGTCACCGTAAGGTTCATGGCGCTATGAAATACCAAATTGCAGATTTCCAGAAAACTGTGTTAACAAACTGATCACTGAAGAGAAACGTGTAACTCTGTGAGTTCCATTCACACATGGCAATGCAGTTTCTCAGAAAGCTTCTCTTTAGTTATTATGAGAGGATAATTCCTTTTTCACCCTAGCCCTTAATGAGCTCCCAAATATACCTTTGCAGTATCCACTACAACAGTGTTAGCAAACTGTTCCAAGAAGAGAAGGGTGGAACTCTGTGTGATGAAGTCACACATCAGAAAGCAATCTCTCAGAAAGCTTCTCTGTAGTTATTATGTGCGGACATTTCCTTTTTCACCTTGGGCCCCTATGGACTCCCAAATATCACATTACAGTTTCCACTAAAAGAGTGTTAGTAAACTGCTTCCTGATGTCTAAGTTGTAAATCTGTGAGATGAACTCACTGATCAGAAAGAAGTTTCTCAGAAAGATTCTTTGACGTTTTAAAGTGATGAAATTTAATTTATCAGTGTAGGCCTCAATGCGATCCAAAGAAGCCCTTCTCTGGTTCCTCAAAGACAGTGTTAATGGACTGCTTCATGAAACATAAGTGTAACTCTGTGCGATGAATTCACACATCACCAAGAAGTTTCTAAGAAAGCTTCTTTCTAGTTTTAATCTGAGTATATTTTTTTTGTCACCGTAGGCTCCATTTCGCTATGAAGTATCTAATTATAGATTTCGAGAAAACTGTGTTAACAAACTGATCACTGAAGAGAAACGTGTAACTCTGTCAGTTGCATTCACACATGGCAATGCAGTTTCTCAGAAGGCTTCTTTCCAGTTTTAATCTGAGGATACTTCCTTTTTCACCATAGCCTTCAATGAGCTCCCAAGTATCAATTTGCAGAATCCACGACAACAGTGCTAGCACACTGTTCCAAGAAGGGAAGGGTGGAATTCTGTGTGATGAAGTTACATGTCAGAAAGCAATCTCTCAGAAAGCTTCACTCTGCTTTTTATGAGAGGATACTTCCTTTTTCACCCTGTGCCCCTATGGGCTACCAAATATCACTTTGCAGAATCCACGACAACAGTGTTAGCAAACTGTTCCAGGAAGGGAAGGGTGGAACTCTGTGTGATGAAGTCACATAACAGAAAGCAATCTCTCATAAAGCTTCTCTCTAGTATTATGTAAGGATATTTCCTTTTTCACCTTGGGCCCCTATGGGATCCCAAATATCACTTTGCAATTTCCACGAAAAGTGTGTTAGCAAACTGCTTCCTGAGGTCTAAGTTGTAAGTCTGTGAGATGAACTCGCTGATCAGAAAGAAGTTTCTTAAAAAGGTTCTTTCACGTTTTGAACTGATGAAATTTCCTTTATCAGCATAGGCCTCAATGCGATCAAAGAAGCCCTTCTCAGGTTCCTCAAAGACAGTGTTAATGGACTGCTCAAAGAAACATAAGTGTAACTCTGTGAGATGAATTCACACATCACCAAGAAGTTTCGAGGAAAGCTTCTTTCTAGTTTTCATCTGAGGATATTTCCTTTCTCACAGTAAGCTTCATTACGCTATGAAATAGGAAATTGCAGATTTCCAGAAAACTGTGTTAACAAACTGATCAGTGAAGAGAAACCTGTAACTCTGTGAGTTGCATTCACACATGGCAATGCATTTTCTCAGAAGGCTTCTTGCCAGTTTACATCTGAGGATATTTCCTTTCTCACCATAGCCCTCAATGAGCTCCCAAATATCACTTTGCAGAATCCACGACAACAGTGTTAGCAAACTGTTCCAACAGGGGAAGGGTGGAACTCTGTGTGATGAAGTCACACATCAGAAAGCAATCTCTCCGAAAGCTTCTCTATATTTATTATGTTAGGATATTTCCTTTTTCACCATGGGCCCCTATGGGCTCCCAAATATCACTTTGCATTTTTCACGGAAAGAGTGTTAGCAAACTGCTTCCTGAGGTCTAAGGTTCAAGTCTGTGAGATGAATTCACAGATCAGAAAGAAGTTTCTCAGAAAGCTTCTTTCACGTTTTGAACGGATGAAATTTCCTTTATCAGCGTAGGCCTCAATGCGATCCAAAGAAGCCCTTCTCAGGTTCCTCAAAGACAGTGTTAATGGACTGCTCCACGAAACATAAGGGTAACTTTGTGAAATGAATTCACACATCACCAAGAAGTTTCTAAGAAAGTTTCTTTCTTGTTTTCATCTGAGGATATTTCCTTTGTAACCTTAAGCTTCATTGCGCTATGAAGTATCTAATTGCAGATTTCCAGAAAACTGTGTTAACAAACTGATCACTGAAGAGAAATGTGTATTTCTGTGAGTTGCATTCACACGTGGCAATGCAGTTTCTCAGAAGGATTCTTTCCAGTTTTAATCTGAGAATATATCCTTTCTCACCATAGCTCTCAATGAGGCCCCAAATATCAATTTGCAGAATCCACGACAACACTGTTACCAAACTGTTCCAAGAAGGGAAGGGTGGAACTCTGTGTGATGAGGTCACATAAAAGAAAGCAATGTCTCGGAAAGTTTCTCTCTAGTTCTTATGTGAGGATACTTCTTTTATCACCATGGGCCCCTACGGGCTCCCAAATATCACTTTGCAGAATCCACGAAAACAGTGTTAGGAAACTGTTCCAAGAAGGGAAGTGTGGAACTCTGAGAGACGAAGTCACACATCAGAAAGCAATCTCTCAGAAAGCGTCTCTCTAGTTTTTATGTGAGGATATTTCCTTTTTCACCATTGGCCCCTATGGGCTCCCCAATATCACTTTGCAGTTTCCACGAAAAAAGTGTTAGCAAACTGCTTCCTGAGGTCTAAGTTGTAAGTCTGTGAGATGAACTCTCTGATCAGAAAGAAGTTTCTCAGAAAGCTTCTTTCACGTTTTGAACTGATGAAAATTCCTTTACGAGCGTATGCCTCAATACAATCCAAAGAAGCCCTTCTCAGTTTCCTCAATGACAGTGTTAATTTACTGCTCCATGAAACATAAGTGTAACTCTGTGAGACGAATTCACACATCACCAAGAAGTTTCAAAGAAAGCTTCTTTCTAGTTTTCATCTGAGGATATTTCCTTTGTCACCGTAGGCTTCATTGCGCTATGAAGTATCTAATTGCAGATTTCCAGAAAACGGTGTGAACAAACTGATCACTGAAGAGAATCGTGTAACTCTGTGAGTTGCATTCTCACATGGCAATGCAGTTTCTCAGAAGGCTTCTTTCCAGTTTTAATCCGAGGATATTTCCTTTTACAGCATAGCCCTCAATGTGCTCCCAAATATCACTTTGCAGAATCCACGACAACAGTGTTAGAAAACTGTTCCAAGAAGGGAACGGTGGAACTCTGTGTAATGAAGTCACATATGCGAAAACAATCTCTCACAAAGCTTCTCTCTAGTTTTTATGTGAGGATACTTCCTTTTTCACCCTGGGCCCCTACGGGGTCCAAATATCACTTTGCAGAATCCGCGAAAACAGTGTTAGCAAACTGTTCCAAGAAGAGAAGGGTGAAACTCTGTGTGATGAATTCACACATCAGAAAGCAATCTCTCAGAATGATTCTCCCTAATTATTATGTGAGGATATTTCCTTTTTCACCATGGGAACCTATGGGCTCCCAAATATCATTTTGAGGTCTCCAATAAAGAGTGTTAGCAAAATGCTTCCTGAGGTCTAAGTTGTAACTCTGTGAGATGAATTCACTGATCAGAAAAAGTTTCTCAGATAGCTTCTTTCACGTTTTGAACTGATGAAATTTCCTTTATCAGCGTAGGCCCCAATGCGATCCAAGGAAACCCTTCTCAGGTTCCTCAAAGACAGTGTTAATGGACTGCTCCACGAAACATAAGTATAACTCTGTGAGATGAATTCACACATCACCAAGAAGTTTCTAAGAAAGCTTCTTTCTAGTTTTCATCTGAGGATATTTCCTTTGTCACTGTAAGTTTCATTGCGATATGAAGGATGTAATTGCAGATTTCAAGAAAAGTGTGTTAACACCCTGATCACTGAAGAGAAACGTGTAACGCTGTGAGTTGCATTCACACATGGCAATGCAGTTTCTAAGAAGGCTTCTTTCCAGTTTTAATCTGAGGATATTTCCTTTTTCTCCATGGGCCCCTATGGGCTCCTAAATATCGCTTTGCACTTTCCACTAAAAGAGTGTTAGCAAACCCCTTCCTGAGGTCTAAGAGGTAAGTTTGTGAGATGAATTCACTGATCAGAAAGAAGTTTCTCAGAAAGCTTCTTTCACGTTTTGAACTGAAGAAATTTCCTTTATCAGCATAGGCCCCAATGCGATCCAAAGAAGCCCTTGTCAGTTTCTTCAAAGACAGCGTTAATGGACTGCTCCACGAAACATAAGTGTAACTCTGTGAGATGAACTCACACATCACCAAGAAGTTTCTAAGAAAGCTTCGTTCTAGTATTCATCTGAGGATATTTCCTTTGTCACCGTAAGCTTCATTGCACTATGAAGTATCTAATTGCAGATTTCCAGAATACTGTGTTAACAAACTGATCACTGAAGAGAAACGTGTAACTCTGTGAGTTGCATTCACACATAGCAATCCAGTTTCTCAGAAACCTTCTTTCCAATTTTAATATGAGGATATTTCCTTTTACACCGTGGCCCTCAAATAGCTCCCAAATATCACTTTGTAGAATACATGACAACAGTGTTAGCAAACTGTTCCAAGAAGGGAAGGGTGGAACTCTGTGTGTTGAAGTCACACATCAGAAA
The DNA here is from genome assembly GCF_007565055.1 of Rhinopithecus roxellana. Taxonomy (NCBI): domain Eukaryota; kingdom Metazoa; phylum Chordata; class Mammalia; order Primates; family Cercopithecidae; genus Rhinopithecus; species Rhinopithecus roxellana. The sequence continues at coordinate 83,431,927 of NC_044563.1, forward strand.
GCAAGCTCTCAGAAAGCTTCTCTCTAGTTATTATGTGAGGATATTTCCTTTTTCACCATGAGCCCCTAAAGGCTCCAAAATATCACTTTCCAGTTTCCACGAAAAGAGTGTTACCAAACTGCTTCCTGAGGTCTGTGTTGTAAGTCTGCGAGATGAACTCACTGATCAAAAAGAAGTTTTTCAGAAAGCTTCTTTCACGTTTTGAAGTGATGAAATTTTCTTTATCAGCGTAGGGCGCAATGCGATCCAACGAAGACGTTCTCAGGTTCTTCAAAGATAGTGTTAGTGGACTGCTCCACGAAACATAAGTGTAACTCTGTGAGATGAATTCACACATCACCAAGAAGTTTCTAAGAAAGCTTCTTTCTAGTTTTCATCTTAGGATATTTCCCTTGCCACCGTAAGCTTCATTGCGGTATAAAGTATCTAATTGCAGATTTTCAGAAAACTGTGTTAAAAAACTGATCACTGAAGAGAAACGTGTAACTCTGTGAGTTGCATTCACACATGGCAATGCAGTCTCTCAGAAGGCTTTTTCCAGTTTTAATCTGAGAATATTTCCTTTTTCACCACAGCCCTCAATGAGCTCCCAAATATCACTTTGCAGAATCCACGACAACAGTTTTAGCAAGCTGTTCCAAGAAGGGAATGGTGGAACTCTGTGTGATGAAGTCACACATTAGAAAGCAATCTCTCAGAAAGCTTCTCTCTAGTTTTTATGTGAGGATACTTCCTTTTTCTCCCTGGGTCCATAAGGGCTCCCAATTATCAAGTTACAGAATCCACGACAACAGTGTTAGCTAACTGTTCGAGGAAAGGAAGGGTGAAACTCTGTGTGATGAAATCACACATCAGAAAGGAATCTCTCAGAAAGCTTCTCTCTAGTTATTATGTGAGAATATTTCCTTTTTCACCATGGGCCCGTATGGGCTCCCAAATATCTCTTTGCAGCATCCACCACAACAGTGTTAGGAAACTGTTCCTAGAAGGAGAGGGTGCAACTCTGTGTGAAGAAGTCACACATCAGAAAGCAATCTCTCAGCAAGATTCTCTCTAGTTTTTATGTGAGGATATTTCCTTTTTCACCATGGACCCCTATGGGCTCCGAAATATCACTTTGCTGTTTCCATGAAAAGAGTGTTAGCAAACTGCTTCCTGAGGTCTAAGTTGTAAGACTCTGAGATGAACTCACTGATCAGAAAGAAGTTTCTCAGAAAGCTTCTTTCACGTATTCAACGGATAAAATTTCCTTTTTCAGCGTAGGCCTCAATGCGATCCAAAGAAGCCGTTTTCAGGTTCCTCAATGACGGTGTTAAGGGACTGCTCCACGAAACATAAGTGTAACTCTGTGAGATGAATTCACACATCACCAAGAAGTTTCTAAGAAAGCTTCCTTCTAGTTTTCATCTGAGGATATTTCCTTTGTCACCGTAAGCTTCATTGCGCTATGAAGTATCTAATGGCAGATTTCCAGAAAACTGTGTTAACAAACTGATCACTGAAGAGAAACGTGTAACTCTGCGAGTTGCATTCGCACATAGAAATGCAGTTTCTCAGAAGGCTTCTTTGCAGGTTCAGTCTGAGGATATTTCCTTTTTCACCAGAGCCCTCAATGAGCTCCCAAATATCACTTTGCAGATACCTTGAAAACAGTGTTAGCAAACGGTTCCAAGAAGGGAAGGGTGGAACTCTGTGTGATGAAGTCACACATCAGAAAGCAGTCTCTCAGAAAGCTTCTCTCTAGTTATTATGACAGGATATTTTCTTTTTCACCATTGGCCCCTATGGGCTCCCCAATATCACTTTGCACATTCCACGAAAAGAGTGTTAGCAAACTGCTTCCTGAGGTCTAAGTTGTAAGTCTGTGAGATGAACTCACTGATCAGAAAGTAGTTTCTCAGAAAGCTCCCTTCACGTTTTGGACGGATGAAATTTCCTTTATCAGCGTAGGCCTCACTGTGATACAAAGAAGCCCTTCTCAGATTCTGCTAAGACAGTGTTAATGGACTACTCCACGAGACATAAGTGTAACTCTGTGAGATGAATTGACACATCACCAAGAAGATTCTCAGAAAGCTTCTTTTTAGTTTTCATCAGAGGTATTTCCTTTGTCACCGTAAGGTTCATTGCGCTATGAAATACCAAATTGCAGATTTCCAGAAACCTGTGTTAACAAACTGATCACTGAAGAGAAACATGTACCTCGGTGCGTTGCATGCACACATGGCAATGCAGCTTCTCAGAAGGCTTCTTTCCAGTTTTAATCTGAGGATATTTCCTTTTTCACAATAGCCCTCAATTACCTCACAAATATCACTTTGCAGAATCCACGGCAACAGTGTTAGCAAACTGTCCCGAGAAGGGAAGGGTGGAACTCTGTGTGATGAAGTCACACATCAGAAAGCAATCTCTCTGAAAGCTTCTCTCTAGTTTTTACGTGAGGATACATGCTTTTTCACCATGAACCCTATGGGCTCCCAAATATGACATTGCAGAATCCACGACAACAGTGTTAGCAAACTGTTCCAAGAAGGGAAGGAAAAACTGTTCCTTTTTCACCATAACCCTCAATGAGCTCCCAAATATCACTTAGCGGAATCCACGACAACAGTATTGGCAAACTGTTTCAAGAAGGGAAGTGTGGAACTCTCTGTGATGAAGTCACATGTCAGAAGGCAATCTCTGAAAAGATTCTCTCTAGTTATTATCTCAGGATATTCCCTTTTTCACCATGGGCCCCTATGGGCTACCAAATATCACTTTCCAGATTCCACGAAAAGAGTGTTAGCCAACTGCTTCCTGAGGTCTAAGTTGTAAGTCTATGAGATGAACTCAAAGATCAGAAAGAAATTTCTCAGAAAGCTTCTTTCCCGTTTTGAACTGATGAAATTTCCTTTTTCAGCGTAGGCCTCAAAGCGATCCAGAGAAGCCCTTCTCATGACCCTCATAGACAGTGTTAATGGACTGCTCCACGAAACATAAGTGTAACTCTGTGAGATGAATTCACACATCACCAAGAAGTTCCTAAGAAAGCTTCTTTCTAGTTTTCATCTGTGTATAATTCCTTTGTCACCATAAGATTCATTGCGCTATGAAGTATCAAATTGCAGATTTCCAGAAAACTGTGCTAACAAACTGATCACTGAAGAGAAACGTGTAACTCTGTGAGTTGCATTCACACATGGCAATGCAGTTTCTCAGAAAGCTTCTCTTTAGTTATTATGTTAGGAGAATTCCTTTTTCACCCTAGCCCTCAATGAGCTCCCAAATATACCTTTGCAGAATCCACGACAGCAGTGTTAGCAAACTGTTCCAAGAAGGGAAGGGTGGAACTCTATGTGATGAAGTCACACATCAGAAAGCAATCTCTCAGAAAGTTTCTCTGTAGTTATTATGTGAGGACATTTACTTTTTCACCATGGGCCCCTATGGGCTACCAAATATCACTTTCCAGATTCCACGAAAAGAGTGTTAGCAAACTGCTTCTTGAGGCATAGGTTGTAACTCTGTGAGATGAACTCACAGATCAGAAAGAAGTTTCTTAAAAAGGTTATTTCACGTTTTGAACTGATGAAATTTCCTTTATCATCATAGGCCTCAATGCGATCCAAAGAAGCCCTTCTCAGGTTGCTCAAAGACAGTGTTAATGGACTGCTCCACGAAACATAAGGGTAACTCTGTGAGATGAATTCACACATCACCAAGAAGTTTCTAAGAAAGTTTCTTTCTTGTTTTCATCTGAAGATATTTCCTTTGTAACCTTAAGCTTCATTGCGCTATGAAGTATCTAATTGCAGATTTCCAGAAAACTGTGTTAACAAACTGATCACTGAAGAGAAATGTGTATTTCTGTGAGTTGCATTCACACGTGGCAATGCAGTTTCTCAGAAGGCTTCTTTCCAGTTTTAATCTGAGGATATATCCTTTCTCACCATAGCTCTCAATGAGGCCCCAAATATCAATTTGCAGAATCCACGACAACACTGTTACCAAACTGTTCCAAGAACGGAAGGGTCGAACTCTGTGTGATGAGGTCACATAAAAGAAAGCAATGTCTCGGAAAGTTTCTCTCTAGTTCTTATGTGAGGATACTTCTTTTATCACCATGGGCCCCTACGGGCTCCCAAATATCACTTTGCAGAATCCACGAAAACAGTGTTAGGAAACTGTTCCAAGAAGGGAAGTGTGGAACTCTGAGAGACGAAGTCACACATCAGAAAGCAATCTCTCAGAAAGCGTCTCTCTAGTTTTTATGTGAGGATATTTCCTTTTTCACCATTGGCCCCTATGGGCTCCCCAATATCACTTTGCAGTTTCCACGAAAAGAGTGTTAGCAAACTGCTTCTTGAGGTCTAAGTTGTAAGTCTGTGAGATGAACTCACTGATCAGAAAGAAGTTTCTCAGAAAGCTTCTTTCACTTTTTGGACTGATGAAATTTCCTTTATCAGCGTCGGCCTCAATGTGATGCAAAGAAGCCCTTCTCAGATTCCTCAAAGACAGTGTTAATGGTTGCACCACGAAACATAAATGTAACTCTGTGAGACGAATCCACACATCACCAAGAAGTTTCTAGGAAAGCTTCTTTCTAGTTTTCATCTGAGGCTACTTCCTTTGTCACTGTAAGCTTCATTGCGCTATGAATTATCTTATTGCATATTTCCTGAATACTGTGTTAACAAACAGATCACTGAAGAGAAACCTGTAACTCTGTGAGTTGCATTCACACATGGCAATGCATTTTCTCAGAAGGCTTCTTTCCAGTTTTAATCTGAGGATATTTCCTTTTTCACCATGGCCCTCAATTAGCTCCCAAATATCAATATGCAGAAATCACGACAACAGTGTTAGCAGACTGTTCCAAGAAGGGAAGCGTGGAATTCTGGGTGATGAAGTCATATATCAGAAAGCAATCTCTCAGAAAGCTTTTCTCTAGATTTTGTGTGAGGATACTTCATTTTTCACCCTGGGCCCCTATGGGATCCCAAATACCACTTTGCAGAATCCACGATAACTGTGTTAGCAAACTGTTCTAAGAAGGGAAGGGTGGAACTCTGTGTGATGAAGTCACACATCAGAAAGCAATCTCTCAGAAAGCTTCTCTCTAGTTTTTATGTGAGGATACATGCCTTTTCACCATGGGCTCCTATGGCTCCCAAATATGACTTTGCAGAATCCACGACAACAGTGTTAGCAAACTGTTCCAGGAAGGGAAGGGTGGAACTCTGTGTGATGAAGTCACATAACAGAAAGCAATCTTTCATAAATCTTCTCTCTAGTTATTATGTAAGGATATTTCCTTCTTCACCATGGGTCCCTATGGGATCCCAAATATCACTTTGCAATTTCCACGAAAAGTGTGTTAGCAAACTGCTTCCTGAGGTCTAAGTTGTAAGTCTGTGAGATGAACTCGCTGATCAGAAAGAAGTTTCTTAAAATGCTTCTTTCACGTTTTGAACTGATGAAATTTCCTTTATCAGCATAAGCCTCAATGCGATCAAAGAAGCCCTTCTCAGGTTCCTCAAAGACAGTGTTAATGGACTGCTCAAAGAAACACAAGTGTAACTCTTTGAGATGAATTCACACATCACCAAGAAGTTTCGAGGAACGCTTCTTTCTAGTTTTCATCTGAGGATATTTCCTTTCTCACGGTAAGCTTCATTACGCTATGAAATACCAAATTGCAGATTTCCAGAAAACTGTGGTAACAAACTGATCACTGAAGAGAAACCTGTAACTCTGTGAGTTGCATTCACACATGGCAATGCATTTTCTCAGAAGGCTTCTTTCCAGTTTTAATCTGAGGATATTTCCTTTCTCACCATAGCCCTCAATGAGCCCCCAAATATCACTTTGCAGAATCCACGACAACAGTGTTAGCAAACTGTTCCAACAGGGGAAGGGTGGAACTCTGTGTGATGAAGTCACACCTCAGAAAGCAATCTCTCCGAAAGCTTCTCTATATTTATTATGTTAGGATATTTCCTTTTTCACCATGGGCCCCTATGGGCTCCCAAATATCACTTTCCAGATTACACGAAAATAGTGTTAGCAAACTGCTTCCTGAGGTCTAAGTTGCAAGTCTGTGAGATGAGCTCGCTGATCAGAAAGAAGTTTCTCAGAAAGCTTCTTTCACGTTTTGAACTGATGAAATTTCCTTTATCAGCCTAGGCCTCAATGCGATCCAAAGAAGCCCTTCTCAGGTTCCTCAAAGAAAGTGTTAATGGACTGCTCCACGAAACATAAAGGTAACTCTGTGAGATGAATTCACACATCACCAAGAAGTTTCTAAGAATGTTTCTTTCTTGTTTTCATCTGAGGATATTTCCTTTGTAACCTTAAGCTTCATTGCGCTATGAAGTGTCTAATTGCAGATTTCCAGAAAACTGTGTTAACAAACTGATCACTGTAGAGAAATGTGTATTTCTGTGAGTTGCATTCACACATGGCAATGCAGTTTCTCAGAAGGCTTCTTTCCAGTTTTAATCTGAGGATATATCCTTTCTCACCATAGCTCTCAATGAGGCCCCAAATATCAATTTGCAGAATCCACGACAACACTGTTACCAAACTGTTCCAAGAAGGGAAGGGTGGAACTCTGTGTGATTAGGTGACATAAAAGAAAGCAATGTCTCGGAAAGTTTCTCTCTAGTTCTTATGTGAGGATACTTCTTTTATCACCATGGGCCCCTACGGGCTCCCAAATATCACTTTGCAGAACCCACGAAAACAGTGTTAAGAAACTGTTCCAAGAAGGGAAGTGTGGAACTCTGAGAGACGAAGTCACACATCAGAAAGCAATCTCTCAGAAAGCGTCTCTCTAGTTTTTATGTGAGGATATTTCCTTTTTCACCATTGGCCCCTATGGGCTCCCCAATATCACTTTGCAGTTTCCACGAAAAAAGTGTTAGCAAACTGCTTCCTGAGGTCTAAGTTGTAAGTCTGTGAGATGAACTCACTGATCAGAAAGAAGTTTCTCAGAAAGCTTCTTTCACGTTTTGAACTGATGAAAATTCCTTTAGGAGCGTATGCCTCAATACAATCCAAAGAAGCCCTTCTCAGTTTCCTCAATGACAGTGTTAATTTACTGCTCCACGAAACATAAGTGTAACTCTGTGAGATGAATTCACACATCACCAGGAAGTTTCTAAGAAAGCTTCGTTCTAGTTTTCATCTGAGGATATTTCCTTTGTAAACGTATGCTTCAATGCGCTATGAATTATCTAAATGCAGATTTCCAGAAAACTGTGTTAAGAAACTGCTCACTGAAGAGAAACATGAAATTCTGTGAGTTGCAATCACACATAGCAATGCAGTTTCTCTGAAGGCTTCTCTCAAGTTTTAATCTGAGGATATTTCCTTTTTCACCATAGCCCTCAATGAGCTCCCAAATGTCACTTTGAAGAATCCACAACAACAGTGTTATGAAACTGTTCCAAGAAGGGAAGAGTGGAAGTCTGTGTGATGAAGTCACACATCAGAAAGCAATCTCTCAGAAAGCTTCTCTCTAGTTATTACGTGAGGACATTTCCTTTTTCACCATGGGCCCCTATGGGTTACCAAATATCACTTTGCAGATTCCACGAAAAGAGTGTTAGCAAACTTCTTCTTGAGGTATAGGTTTTAACTCTGTGAGATGAAATCACAGATCAGAAAGAAGTTTCTCAGAAAGCTTCTTTCACGTTTTGAACTGATGATATTTCCGTTATCAGCCAAAGCCTCAATGCGATCCAAAGAAGCCCTTCTCAGTTTTTTGAAAGACAGTGTTAATGGACTGATCCACGAAACGTAAGTGTCACTCAGTAGGATGAATGCACACATCACCGAGAAGTTTCTAAGAAAGCTTCTTTCTAGTTTTCATCTGAGGATATATCCTTTGTCACCGTAAGCTTCATTCAGCTAAGAAGTATCCCATTGCAGATTTCCAGAAAATTTAGTTAGCAAACTGATCACTGAAGAGGAACGTGGAACTCTGTGAGTTGCATTCACACATGGAAATGCAGTTTCTCAGACGGCTTCTTTCCAGTTTTAATCTGAGTGTATTTCCTTTTTCACCATCCCCTCAATGAGCTCCCAAATATCACTTTGCGGAATCCACGACAATAGTGTTAGCAAAGTGTTCCAAAAAGAGAAGGGTGGAACTCTGTGTGATGAAGTCACATCAAAAAGCAATCTGTCAAAAAGCTTCTCTCTATTTATTATGTGAGGGTACTTCCTTTTTCACAAAGGGCCCCTATAGGCTTGCAAATATCAATTTGCAGATTCCACGAATACAGAGTTAGCAAACTGCTTCCTGAAATATGCTCCGATAATCTGCCATGGGATACTTCTTAGTGCAATGAAGCTTACGGTGACAAAGGAAATATCCTCAGATGAAAACTACAAAGAAGCTTTCGTAGACACTTCTAGGTGATGTGCGAATTTATCCACAGAGTTCCACTTATGTTTCGTGGAGCAGTCCATTAACACTGTCTTTGAGGAAACTGAGAAGGGTTTCTTTGGATCGCATTGAGGCCTATGCTGAGAAAGAAAATATCATCAGTTCAAAACGTGAAAGAAACTGTCTGAGAAACTTCTCTGTGATCTGTGAACTCACCTCACAGAGTTACAGCTTAGTCCTCAGGAAGCAGTTTGCTAACCCTCTTTTCGTGAATTCTGCAAAGTGATCTTTGGGAGCCCCTAGGGGCCCATGGTGAAAAAGGAAATATCATCAGATAATAACTAGAGAGAAGTTTTCTGAGAGATTGCTTTCTGATGTGTGACTTCATCACACAGAGTTCCACCCTTCCGTTCTTTGAACAGTTTGCTAACAGTTTTGTCCTGGATTCTGCAAAGTGCTATTTGGGAGGTCATAGAGGGCAATGGTGAAAAAGGAAATATCCTGAGATCAAAACTGGATAGAAGCCTTCTTGGAAACTGCATTGCGATGTGTGAAAGCATCTCACAGATTTACACGGTTCTCTTCAGTCTTCAGTTTGTAACATATTTTTATTTAAATCTGCACAAGGATACTTCTTAGTGCAACGAAGCTTACAGTGACAAAGGAAATATCCTCAGATGAAAACTAGAAAAAAGCTTTCTAGACACTACTTGGTGATGTTTGAATTCATCTCACAGAGTTCCATTAGTGTTTCGTGGAGTAGTCCATTAACACTGTCTTTGAGGAACCTGAGAAGGTTTTCTTTGTATCCCATTGAGGCCTACGCTGAGAAAGAAAATATCATCAGTTCAAAACGTGAAAGAAGCTTTCTGAGAAACTTCTTTGTGATTTGTGAATTTACCTCACAGAGTTAGAGCTTTGTCCTCAGGAACCAGTTTGCTAACACTCTTTTCATGAAATCTGCAAACTGAGATTTGGGAGCCCATAGGGGCCCATGGTGAAAAAGGAAATATCCTCACATAATAAGTAGAGAGAAGCTTTCTGAGAGATTGCTTTCTGATGTGTGACTTCATCACACAGAGTTCCACCCTTCCCTTCTTGGAACAGTTTGCTAACTCTGTTGTCGTGGATTCTGCAAAGTGCTATTTGGGAGCTCTTGGAGGGCAATGGTGAAAAAGGAAAAATCCTCAGATCAAATCCGGAAATAAGCCTTCTGAGAAACTGCACTGCGATGTGTGAATGCAACTCACAGAGTTACACGTTTCTCTTCAGTCATCAGTTTGCTAAAACAGTTTTCTCGAAATCTGCAATGGGATAATTCTTAGGGCAATGAAGCTTACGGTGACAAAGGAAATATCCTCAGATGAAAATTAGAAAGAAGCTTTATTAGACACTTCTTGGTGATGTGTGAATTCATCTCACAGAGTTCCACTTATGTTTCATGCAGCAGTCCATTAATACTGTCTTTGAGGAACCTGAGAAGGGCTTCTTTGGATCACATTGAGGACTTGGCTGAGAAAGGAAATATCATCAGATCAAAACGTGAAAGAAGCTTTCTGAGAAACTTCTTTGTGATCTCTGAATTCACCTCACAGAGTTACAGCTTAGTCCTCAGGAAGCAGTTTGCTAACACTCTTTTCGTTGAATCTGCAAAGTGATCTTTGGGATCTCTTAGGGGCCCATGGCATAATAGGAAATATCCTCAGATAATAACTGGAGAGAATCTTTCTGAGAGATTACTTTCTTATCTATGACTTCATCACACAGAGTTCCACCCTTCCCTTCTTGAAACAGTTTGCTAACACTGTTGTCGTGGATTCTAGAAAGTGATATTTGGGAGAGCATGGAAGGCAATCGTGAAAAAGGAAATGTCCTCAGCTCAAAACTGGAAAGAAGCCTTCTGAGAAACTGCATTGCGATGTGTGAATGTAATTCACAGAGTTACACGTTTCTCTTCAGTCATTAGTTTTCGAACACTGTTTTCTGGATATATGTAATGGGATACTACTTAGCGCAATGAAGCTGACGGTGACAAAGGAAATATCCTCAGATGAAAACTAGAAAGAAGCTTTCTTAGACACTTCTTGGTGATGTATGAATTCATGTGACAGAGTTCCACTTATGTTTCGTGGAGCAGTACGATAACACTGTCTTTGAGGAACCCTTTGAAGGGTTACATTGGATCGCATGGATCCCTACGCCGAGAAAGAAAATGTCATCAGTTCAAAACGTGAAAGAAGCTTTCTGAGAAACTTCTTTGTGATCTGTGAATTCACCTCACAGAGTTACAGCTTAGTCCTCAGGAAGCAGTTTGCTAACACTCTTTTCGTTGAATCTGCAAAGTGATCTTTGGGAGCCCATAGGGGCCCATGGTGAAAAAGGAAATATCGTCAGATAATAACTAGAGGGAAGCTTTCTGAGAGATTGCTTTCTGATGTGAGACTTCATCACACAGAATTCCACCCTACCCTTCTTGGAACAGTTTGCTAACACTGTTGTCGTGGATTCTGCAAAGTGCTATTTGGGAGCTCATGGAGGGAAATTGTGAAAAAGGAAATATCCTCAGATCAAAACTGGAAAGAATCCTTCTGAGAAACTGCATTGCGATGTGTGAATGCAACTCACAGAGTTACACGTTTCTCTTCAGTCATCAGTTTGCTAACACAGCTTTCGGGAAATCTGCTATAGGATACTTCTTAGCACAATGCAGCTTACGGTGATAAAGGAAATATCCTCAGATGAAAACTAGAATGTAGCTTTCTTAGACACTTCTTGGTGATGTGTGAATTCATCTCACAGACTTTCACTTACATATCTTGGAGCAGTCCATTAACACTGTCTTTGAGTAACCTGAGACGGGCTTCTTTGAATCACATTGAGGCCTACGCTGAGAAAGAAAATATCATTACTTGAAAACGTGAAAGAAGCTTTCTGAGAAACTTTGTGATCTGACAATTCAACTCACAGAGTTACATCTTAGTCCGCAGAAAGCAGTTTGCTAACTATCTTTTCGTGGAATCTGCAAGGTGATCTTTGGGAGCTCGTAGGGGCCCATGGTGAAAAAGAAAATATCCTCAGAAAATAACTAGAGAGAAGTTTTCTGAGAGATTGCTTACTGATGTGTGACTTCATCACACAGAGTTCCATCCTTCCATTCTTGGAACAGTTTGCTAACACTGTTGTCGTGGATTCTGCAAAGTGCTATTTGTGAGGTCACGGAGGGCAATGGTGAAAAAGGAAATATCCTCAGATCAAAACTGGAAAGAAGCCTTCTGAGAAACTGCATTGCGATGTGTGAATGCAACTCACAGCGTTACACGTTTCTCTTCAGTCATCAGTTAACAAAGTTTTCTGGAAATGTGCAATGAGATACTTCTTAGCGCAATGAAGCTTATGGTGACAAAGGAAATATCCTCAGATGAAAACTAGAAAGAAGCTTTCTTAGACAATTCTTGGTGATGTGTGAATTCATCTCACAGAGTTCCACTTATGTTTCGTGGAGCACTCCAATAACACTGTCTTTGAGGAAACAGAGAAGGGCTTCCTTGATCGCATTGAGGCCTACGCTGAGAAAGAAAATATCATCAGTTCAAAACGTGAAAGAAGCTTTCTGAGAAACTTCTTTGTGATCTGTGAATTCACCTCACAAGGTAACAGCTTAGTTCTCAGGAAACAGTTTGCTATCACTCTTTTCGTGGAAACTGCAACGTGATCTTTGGGAGCCCATTGGGGCTCAAGGTGAATAAGGAAATATCCTCAGATAATATCTAGACAGAAGCTTTCTGAGGGATTGCTTTCTGATGTGTGACTTCATCACACAGATTTCCACCCTTTCCAACTTGGAACAGTTTGCTAACACTGTTGCCGTGGATTCTGCAAAGTGATATTTGGGAGCTCATGGAGGGCAATGGTGAAAAAGGAAATATCCTCAGATCAAAACTGGAAAGAACCTTTCTGAGAAACTGCATTGAGATGTGTGAATGCAACTCTCAGAGTTCCACGTTTCTCTTCAGTCATCAGTTTGCTAACACAGTTTTCTGGAAATCTGCAACGGGATACTTCTCAGTGCAATGAAGCTTCTGGTAACAAAGGAAATTTCCTCAGATGAAAACTAGAAAGAAGCTTTCTTAGACACTTCTTCGTGATGTGTGAATTCATCTCAAAGAATTCCACTCATGTTTCGTTGAGGAGTCCATTATCCCTGTCTTTGAGGAACCGGAGAAGGGTTTGTTTGGATCGCATTTAAGCATACGCTGAGAATGAAAATATCATCACTTCAAAATGTGACAGAAGCTTTCTGAGAATCTTCCTTGTGATCTGTGAATTCACCTCACAGAGTAACTGCTTAGTCTTCAGGAAGCAGTTTGCTAACACTCTTTTCGTGAATTCTGCAAAGTGATCTTTGGGAACCCATAGTTGCCCATGGTGAAAAAGGAAATATCCTCAGATAATAACTAGAGAGAAGCTTTCTGAGAGATTGCTTTCTGATGTGTGACTTCATCACAATGAGTTCCACCCTTTCCAACTTGGAACAGTTTGCTAACACTGTTGTCGTGGATTCAGCCAAGTGATATTTGGGAGCTCATGGAGGGCAATTGTGAAAAAGGAAATATCCTCAGATCAAAACTGGAAAGAAGCCTTCTGAGAAACTGCATTGTGATGTGTGAATGCAACTCACAGGGTTACACGTTTCTCTTCCGTCATCAGTTGGCTAACACAGTTTTCTGGAAATCTGCGATGGGATACCTCTTAGCTCAATAAAGTTTACGGTGACAAAGGAAATATCCTCAGATGAAAACTAGAAAGAAGCTTTCTTAGACACCTCTTGGTGATGTGTGAATTCATCTCACAGAGTTACACTTATGTTTCTTGGAGCAGTCCATTAACACTGTCTTTGAGGAACCTGAGAAGGGTTTCTTTGGACCGCACTGAGGACAACGCTGAGAAAGAAAATATCATCAGTCGAAATCGTGAAGGAAGCTTTTGAGAAACTTCTTTGTGATCTGTGACTTCACCTCACAGAGTTACAGCTTAATTCTCAGGAAGCAGTTTGCTAACACTCTTTTCGTGGAATCTGCAAAGTGATCTTTGGGAGCCCATAGGGGCCCATGGTCAAAAAGGAAATATCCTCAGATAATAACTAGAGAGAAGATTTCTGAGAGATTGCTTTCTGATGTGTGACTTCATCAAACAGAGTTCCACCCTTCTCTTCTTGGCGCAGTTTGCTAACACTTGTCGTGGATTCTGCAAAGTGATATTTGGGAGCTCCTGGAGGGCAATGGTGAAAAAGGAAATATCCTCAGATCGAAACTGGAAAGAAGCCTTCTGAGAAACAGCATTGCGATGTGTGAATGCAACTCACAGAGCTACACGTTTCCCTTTAGTCATCAGTTTGCTAATGCAGTTTTCTGGAAATCTGCAATGGGATACTTCTTAGCGCAATGAAGCTTACGGTGACAAAGTAATTATCCTCAGATGAAATCTAGAAAGAAGCTTTCTTAGACCCTTCTTGGTGATGTGTGAATTCATCTCACAGATTTCCACTTACGTTTCATGGAGCAGTCCATTATCTCTGTCTTTTAGGAACCTGAGAATGCCTTCTTTTGATCGCAGAGAGGCCTAGCTGAAAAGGAAATATCATCAGTTTAAAACGTGAAAGAATCTTTCTGAGAAACATCTTGTGACCTGGGAATTCACGTTACAGGGTAACAGCTTAGTCTACAGGAAGCAGTTTGCTAACACTCTTTTCGGGGTATCTGCAAAGTGATCTGTGGGAGCCCATAGAGGCCCATGGTGAAAAAGGAAATATACTCAGATAATAACTAGAGAGAAGATTTTGAGAGATTGCTTTCTGATGTGTGATTTCATCACACAGAGTTCCACCCTTCCCTTCTTGAAGAGTTTGCTAACACTGTTGTCGTGGATTCTGCAAAGTGCTATTTGAGAGCTCATGGAGGGAAATGGTGAAAAAGGAAATATCCTCAGATCAAAACTGGAAAGAAGACTTCTGAGAAACTGCATTGCAATTTTCGAATGCAACTCACAGAGTTCCACGTTTCTCTTCAGTCATCAGTTTGCTAACACAGTTTTCTGGAAATCTGCCATGGGATACTTCTTAGCGCAATGAAGATTACGGTGACAAAGGAAATATCCTCAGATGAATACTAGAAAGAAGCTTTCTTAGACACTTCTTGGTGATGTGTGAATTCATCTCACAGAGTTCCACTTATGTTTCGTGGAGCAGTCCATTATCACTGTCTGTGAGGACCCTGAGAAGGGTTTGTTTGGATCGCATTTAAGCCTATGTGGAGAAAGAGAATATTATCAGTTCAAAACGTGAAAGATGCTTTCTGAGAAACTTCTTTCTGATCTGTGAATTCACCTCACGGAGTTACAGCTTTGTCTTCAGGAAGCAGTTCGCTAACACTCTTTTCGTGGAATCTGCAAAGTGATCTTTGAGAGCCATAGTGGCCCATGGTGAAAAAGGAAATATCCTCAGATAGTAACTAGAGAGAAACTCTCTGAGAGATTGCTTTCTGATGTGTGACTTCATCACACAGAGTTCCACCCTTTCCTTCTTGGAACAGTTTGGTATCACTGTTGTCATGGATTGTACAAAGTGATATTTGGGAGCTCATGGAGGGCAATGGTGAAAAAGAAACCGTCCTCAGATCAAAAGTGGAAAGAAGCCTTCTGAGAAACCGCATTGTGATGTGTGAATGCAACTCACAGATTTAAACGTTTCCCTTCAGTCATCAGTTTGCTCTCACAGTTTCTGGAAATCTGCAATGGGATACTTCTTAGCGCAATGAAGCTTACGGTGACAAAGGAAATATCCTCAGATGAAAACTAGAAAGAAGCTTTCTTAAATACTTCTTGGTGATGTGTGAATTCATCTAACAGAGTTCCACTTATGTTTCATGGTGCAGTCCAGTAACACTGTCTTTGAGGAACCTGAGAATTGCTTCTTTGGATTGCATTGAGGCCTACGCTGAGAAAGGAAACATCATCAGTTCAAAACGTGAAAGAATCTGTCTGAAAAACTTCTTTGTGATCTGGGATTTCACGTCACAGGGTTACAGCTTAGTCCTCATGAATCAGTTTGCTAACACTCTTCTCGTGGAATCTGCAAAGTGATCTTTGTGAGCCCATAGTGGCCCTTGGTGAAAAAGGAAACATCCTCAGATAATAACTAGAGAGAAGCGTTCTGAGAGATTGCTTTCTGATGTGAGACTTCATCACACAGAGTTCCACCCTTCCCTTCTTGGAACAGTTTGCTAACACTGTTGTCGTGGATTCTGCAAAGGTATATTTGGGAGCTCATTGAGGGCTAGGGTGAAAAAGGAATTATCCTCACATAATAACTAAAGAGAAGCTTTCTGAGAAACTTCTTTCTGATCTGTGAATTCATCTCACAGAGTTACAACCTATGCCTCAAGAAGCAGTTTGCTAACACTCTTTTCGTGGAATCTGGAAAGTGATATTTGGTAGCCCATAAGTGCCCATGGTGAAAAAGGAAATGTCCTCACATAATAACTACAGAGAAACTTTCTGAGAGATTGCTTTCTGATGTGTGACTTCATCACACAGAGTTCCACCCTTTCCTTCTTGGAACAGTTTGGTATCACTGTTGTCATGGATTGTACAAAGTGATATTTGGGAGCTCATGGAGGGCAATGGTGAAAAAGGAACCGTCCTCACATCAAAAGTGGAAAGAAGCCTTCTGAGAAACCACATTGTGATGTGTGAATGCAACTCAAAGAGTTTCACGTTGCTCTCCAGTCATCAGTTTGCTAACACAGTTTTCTGGAAATGTGCAATGGGATACTTCTTAGTGCAATGAAGCTAACGGTGACAAAGGAAATATCCTGAGAAGTGAATTAGAAAGGAGCTTTCTTAGACACTTCTTGGTGATGTGTGAATTCACCACACAGAGATCCACTTATGTTTCCGGGAGCAGTCCATTATCACTGTCTTTGAGGAACCTGAGAAGGGTTTCTTTGGATCTCATTGAGGCCTAAGCTGAGAAAGAAAATATCATCAGTTCAGAAGGTGAGAGAAGCTTACTGAGAAACTTCTTTGTGATCTGTGAATTCACCTCACAGAGTTACATCTTAGTCCTCAGGAAGCAGTTTGCTAACACTACTTTCGTGGAATCTGCAAAGTGATTTTTCGGAGCCCTTTGGAGCCCATGGTGAAAAAGGAAATATCATCAGCTAATAACTAGAGACAAGCTTTCTGAGAGATTGTTTTCTGATGTGTGACTTCATCACACAGAGTTCCACCCTTCCCTTCTTGGAACAGTTTGCTAACACTGTTGTCATGGTTTCTGCAAAGTGAATTTGGGAGCCTATGCAGGGCAACGGTGAAAAAGGAAATATCCTCAGATCAAAGCTGGAAAGAAGCCTTCTGAGAAACTGCATTGCGATATGTGGTTGCAACTCAGAGAGATACACATTTCAGTAATTAGTTTGCTAACACAGTTTTCTGGAAATCTGCAATGGGATACTTCTTAGCGCAATGAAGCTTACAGTGACAAAGAAATATCCTCAGATGAAAACTAGAAAGAAGCTTTTTTAGACACTTCTTGGTGATGTGTGAATTCATCGCACAGAGTTCACCTGTGTTTCATGGAGAAGTAAATTAACATTGTCTTTGAGGAACCTGAAGGGTTTCTTTGGATCGCATGAGACCTACGCTGAGAAAGAAAATATCATCTGTTCAAAACGTGAAAGAAGCTTTCTGAGAAACTTCTTTGTGATCTGGGAATTCACCTCACAGAGTTCACCTGTGTTTCATGGAGAAGTAAATTAACATTGTCTTTGAGGAACCTGAAGGGTTTCTTTGGATCGCATGAGACCTACCCTGAGAAAGAAAATATCATCTGTTCAAAACGTGAAAGAAGCTTTCTGAGAAACTTCTATGTGATCTGGGAATTCACCTCACAGAGTTACAACTCAGTCCTCAGCAAGCAGTTTGCTAACACTCTTTTCGTGGAATCTGCAGAGTGATCTTTGGGAGCCCATAGGGGCCCATGGTTTAAAAGGAAATATCCTCAGATAATAACTAGAGAGAAGCTTTCTGAGAGATTCCTTTCTGATTTGTGACTTCATCACACAGAGTTACACCCTTCCCTTCTTGGAACAGTTTGCTAAAACTGTTGTCGTGGTTACCACAAAGTGATATTTGGGAGCTCATGGAGGGCAATGGAGAAAAATAAAATATCCTCAGATCAAAACTGGAAAGAAGCCTTCGGAGAAACTGCATTGCTATATGTGATTGCAACTCACAGAGATACACGTTTCTCATCATTACTCAGATAGCTAACACAGTTTTCTGGAAATCTACAATGGGATACTTTTTAGCGCTATGAAGGTTATGGTGACAAAGGAAATATCCTCAGATGAAAACTGGAAAGAAGCTCTCTTAGACACTTCTTGGTGATGTGTGAATTCATCGCACAGAGTTCACCTGTGTTTCGTGGAGCAGTCCATTAACATTGTCTTTGAGGAACCTGAGAAGGGCTTCCTTGGATCGCATTGAGGCCTACGCTGATAAAGGAAATTTCATCCGTTCAAAACGTGAAAGAAGCTTTCTGAGAAACTTCTTTGTGATCTGTGAATTCACCTCAAAGAGTTACAGCTTAGTCCTCAGGAAGCAGTTTGCTAACACTCTTTTCGTGGAATCTGCAAAGTGATTTTTGGGAGCCTATAGGGGACCAGGGTGAAAAAGGAAATATCCTCAGATAATAACTAGAGAGAAGCTTTCTGAGAGATTGCTTTCTGATGTGTCACCTCATCATTCAGACTTCCACCCATCCCTTCTTCGAAGAGTTTGCTAGCACTGTTGTCGTGGATTCTGCAAAGTGATATTTGGGAGCTCATGGAGGGCAATGCTGAAAAAGGAAATATCCTCAGATCAAAAGTGGAAAGAAGCCTTCTTGGAAACTGCATTGCGATGTGTGAATGCAACTGACAGATTTAAACGTTTCTCTTCAGTCATCAGTTTGCTAACACAGTTTTCTTGAAATCTGCAATGGGATAATTCTTAACGCAATGAAGCTTACGGTGACAATGGAAATATTCTCGGATGAAAACTAGAAAGAAGCTTGCTCAGACACTTCTTGGTGATGTGTGAATTCATCTCACAGAGTTACACTTATGTTTCGTGGAGCAGTCCATTAACACTGTCTTTGAAGAACCTGAGAATTGCTTTTTGGATCGCATTGAGGCCTAGGCTGAGAACGGAAATATCATCAGTTCAAAACGTGAAAGAAGCTTTCTGAGAAACTTCTTTGTGATCTGTGAATTCACGTCACAGAGTTACAGCTTAGACCTCAGGAAGCAGTTTGCTAACACTCTTTTCGTGGAATCTGCAAAGTGATCTTTGGGAGACACTAGGGGCCCATGGTGAAAAAGGAAATATCCTCAGATAATAACTAGAGAGAAGCATTCTGAGAGATTGCTTGCTGATGTGTGACTTCATCACACAGAGTTAAACCCTTACTTTTTTGGAACAGTTTGCTAACAGAGTTGTCATGGTTTCTGCAAAGTGATATTTGGGAACTCATGGAGGGCAATGGTGAAAAAAGAAATATCCTCAGATCAAAACTGGAAAGAAACCTTCTGAGAATCTACATTGCCATGTGTGAATGCAGCTCCCAGAGTTACACGTTTCTCTTCAGTCATCAGTTTGCTAACACAGGTTTCTGGAAATCTGCAATGGGATACGTCATTGCGCAATGAAGCTGATGGTGACAAAGGAAATATCCTCAGATGAAAACTGAAAAGAAGCTTTCTTAGACACTTCTTGGTGATGTGTGAATTCATCTCACAGAGTTCCACTTACGAATCACGGAGCAGACCATTAACACTGTCTTTGAGGAACCTGAGAAAGGTTTCTTTGGAACGCATTGAGGCCTACGCTGAGAAGGAAAATATCATCAGTTCAAAACGTGAAAGAAGCTTTCTGAGAAACTTCTTTGTGATCTGTGGATTCACCTCACAGAGTTACAGCTTAGTCCTCAGGAAGCAGTTTGCTAACACTCTTTTCGTGGAATCTACAATGTGATCTTTGGGAGCATTTAGGGCCCCATGGTGAAAAAGGAAATATCCTCAGATAATAACTAGAGAGAAGCTTTCTGAGAGATTGCTTTCTGATGTGTGACTTCATCACACAGACTTCCACCCTTTCCTTCTTGGAACAGTTTGCTAACACTGTTGTCATGGATTCTGCAAAGTGATATTTGGGAGCTCATGGAGAGCAATGGTGAAGAAGGAAATATCCTCAGATCAAAACCGGAAAAGATGCCTTCTGAGAAACTCCATTGCGATGTGTGAATGCCACTCACAGAGTTACACGTTTCTTATCCGTGATCACTTTGGTAGCACACTTTTCTGGAAATCTGCAATGGAATATTTCTTAGCCTTATGCAGCTGACGGTGACAAAGCAAATATTCTCTGATCAAAAACTGAAAGAAGTTTCTGAGAAATTGCTTTCTGATGTGTGACTTCATCTCTCAGAGTTGCAGCACTCTTTGTTGGAGCCGTTGCCTAGGACTGTTTCCGTAGATTCTGAGAAGTGCTATTTCGGATGCGGTTGAAGGGTAGAAGGACAAAGGAAATATCCTCCGAGAAAAAGGGGAATGAAGCTTTCAGAGAAACTGCTTTGTGATGTGTGAATTCATTTCACAGTGTTACACCACCCTTTCTTGGGGTAGTTTGCTAGCACTCATTTTGTGGAATCTCAGAAGTAATGTCTTGGATATCGGTGAATCCCATGGTGAATAAGGAAGTATCCTCAGACAACCTGCAAAGAAGCCTACTCATAAACTTCCTTGTTGTGGGTGAATTCAGCCCACTGATGGCCATCATTGTTTTCACTGAGAAGATTGCTAGCAGAGTTGTCACAGAATCTGCAATAGGACTCACGGAGGAGCTCCGAGACCATAAATAACCTCATCTTTAAAAAAAAGGAATCTTTCTGAGAAACCACTTTGTGATGTGTGAATTCAAACCACTGAGTTACACCTGTGTTCCGCGGGGCCGTTCCCCAGCTCTGTTTGTGTGGAATCTGAGAACTGATATTTTGGATCCCTTTGAAGACAACGGGTCCAATGGAAATAGCCTCCGATAAAAATCAGAAAGAAGCTTACTGAGAAACTCTTTGTGATCTGTGAATTCATATCAGAGAGTTACAACCTAGATCTCAGGAAGCAGTTTGTGAACACTGTTTTGGTGGAATCTGAAAAGTGATATTTGGGAGCCCATAGGGGCCCATGAGGAAAAAGGAAATATCATCAGATAATAAGTAGAGAGAAGCTTTCTGAGAGATTGCTTTCTGATGTGTGGCTTCACCACACAGAGTTCCACCCTTCCCTTCATGGAACAGTTTGATAACACTGTTGTCGTGAATTCTGCAAAGTGATATTTGGGAGCTCATGGAGGGCAATGGTGAAAAAGAAAATATCCTCAGATCAAAACTGGAAAGAAGCCTTCTGAGACACTGCATTGCTATGTGTGAATGCAACTCAAAGAGTTACACGTTTCTCTTCAGTCATCAGTATTTTAACACAGTTCTGGAAGTCCGCAATGGGATACTTCTTAGGGCAATGAAGTTTACAGTGACAAAGGAAATATCCTCAGATGAAAACTAGAAAGAAGCGTTCATAGACACGTCTCGGTGATGTGTGAATTCATTTCACAGAGTTCCACTAATGTTTCGTGGAGCAGTCCATTAACACCGTCTTTGAGGACCTGAAAAGGGTTTCCTTGGATCGCATTGAGGCCTACGCTGAGAAAGAAAATATCATCAGTTCAAAACGTGAAAGAAACTTTCTGAGAAACTTCTTTGTGATCTGTGAATTCACCTCACAGGGTTACAGCTTAGTCCTCAGGAACAAGTTTGCTAACACTCTTTTCGTGGAAACTGCAAAGTGATATTTGGGATCCCATAGGGGCTGAGGGTGAATAAGGAAGTAAACTCACATAAAAACTACAGAGCTTTCTGAGAAACTAGAGAGCTTTCTGAGAAACTTCTTTCGAATCAGTGAGTTCATCTCAGAGACTTAACCCATAGACCTCACAAAGCAGTTTGCTAACACTCTTCGTGGAAACTGCAAGGCGATATGTGGGAGCCCATAGGTGCCCATGGTGAAAAAGGAAATATCCTCACATAATAACTAGAGAGAAGGTTTCTGAGAGATTGCTTTCTGATATGTGACTTCATCACACAGAGTTCCACCCTTCCCTTCTGGGAACAGTTTGCTAACACTCTTGTCGTGGATTCTGCAAAGTGATATTTGGGAGCTCATTGAGGGCTATGGTGTAAATGGAAATATCCCCAGATTAAAACTGGAAAGAAGCCTTCTGAGAGACTGCATTGCCATGTGTGAATGCAACTCACAGTTACAAGTTTCTCTTCAGTGATCAGTTTGTTAACACAGTTTTCTGAAAATCTGCAATTAGATACTTCATAGCGCAATGAAGCTTACGGTAACAAAGGAAATATCCTCAGATGAAAACTAGAAAGAAGCTTTTTAGAAACCTCTTGGTGATGTGTGAGTTCATCTCACAGAGTTACACTTATGTTTCGTGGAGCAGTCCATTAACACTGTCTTTGAGGAAACTGAGAAGGGCTTCTTTGGATCGCATTGAGGCCTACGCTGATAAAGGAAATTTCATCAGTTCAAAACGTGAAAGAAGTTTTCTGAGAAACTTCTTTGTGATCAGTGAGTTCATCTCACAATCTTTCAACTAAGACTTCAGGAAGCAGTTTGCTAACACTCTTTTCGTGGAATCTGCGAAGTGATATTTGGGAGCCCTTGGAGGCCCATGGTGAAAAACGAAATATCCTCAGATAATAACTAGAGAGAAGCTTTCTGAGAGATTTCTTTCTAATATGTGAATTCATCACACAGAGTTCCACCCTTCCCTTCTTGGAACAGTTTGCTAACACTGTTGTCGTGGATTCTGCAAAGTGATATTTGGGAGCTCATTGAGGGCTATCGTGAAAAAGTATATATCCTCAGATTAAAACTGGAAAGAAGCCTTCTGAGAAACTGCATTGCCATGTGTGAATGCAACTCACAGAGTTACACGTTTCTCTTCAGTGATCAGTTGGTTAACACAGTTTTCTGAAAATCTGCAATTAGATACTTCATACTGCAATGAAGCTTGTGGTGACAAAGGAAATATCCTCCGATGAAAACTAGAAAGAAGCTTTCTTAGAAACTTCTTGGTGATGTGTGAGTTCATCTCACAGAGTTACATTTATGTTTCGTGGAGCAGTCCATTAACACTGTCTTTGAGGAACCTGAGAAGGGCTTCTTTGAATCACATTGAGGCCTACCCTAATAAAGGAAATTTCATCAGTTCAATACGTGAAAGAAGCTTTCTGAGAAACTTCTTTGCGATCAGTGAGTTCATCTCACAGACTCACAACTGAGACCTCAGGAAGCAGTTTGCAAACAATCTTTTCGTGGAAACTGCAAAGTGATATTTGGGAGCCCTTAGGGTCCATGGTGAAAAAGGAAATATCCTCACATAATAATTAGAGAGAAGCTTTCTGAGAGATTGCTTTCTGATGTGTGACTTCATCACACAGAGTTCCACCCTTCCCTTCTTGGAACACTTTGCTAACACTGTTGTTGTGTATTCAGCAATGCGATAATTGGGAGCTCATTGAGGGCTATGGTGAAAAAGGAAATATCCTCAGAAAAAAACTGAATCAAAGCTTTCTTAGTACCGGCTTTGCGATGTGTGAATGCAACTCACAGAGTTACATGTTTCTCCTCTGTGATCCCTTTGCTTACACAGTTTTCTTGAAATCTGCAATGGGATACTTCTTAGTGCTATGCAGCTGACGGTGACAAAGTTATATCCTCACATCTGAAAATGAAAGAATCTTTCTGAGAATTTGCTTTCTGATGTGTGATTCCATCTCTCAGAGATACACCACAATTTCTTGGAGCCGTTTCCTAGGACTGTTTCCGTGGATTTAGAGAAGTGATATTTTCGATGGGTTTGAAGCGTGGAAGGACAAGGGAAATATCCTCCGAGAAAAACCAGAATGAAGTTTTCTGAGAAACTGCTTTGTGATGTGTGAATTCATTTCACAGTGTTATACACCCCTTTCATGGGGGAGTTTCCTAGCACTCATTGTGGAATCTCATAAGTGATGTCATGGATATCGTTGAATTACATGGTGAATAAGGAAGTATTTTCGGACAAAAATGTAGAGAAACCTTCTCAGAAACGTCTTTGCTGTTGGTGAATTCAGCCCACAGAGTTCCATCATTGTTTTCACTGAGAATCTTGCTAACCGAGTTTTCGCAGAATCTGCAATAGGACACACGGTAGCGCTCCGAGACCACAAATAACTTCATCTTCATCAAGCAAGAAGCATTCTGAGAAAGAGCTTTGCGATGTGTGAATTCAACCCACTGAGTTACAGCTGTATTTCGTGGGGCCGTTGGCTAGCCCAGTTTGTGTGTAATCTGAGAACTGCTATGTTGGATCCCTTTGAAGTCCAAGGGGCCAAAGAAAATAACCTCCCATTACACCGAAAAAGAAGACTTCTGAGAAACTTCTTTGTGAACTGTGAATTCGTTTCACAGAGTTACAACTAATTCCTCAGGAACAAGTTTGCTAACACTCTTTTCGTGGAATCTGCAAAGTGATATTTGGGAGCCCTTGGAGGCCCACGGTGAAAAACGAAATATCCTCAGATAATAACTAGAGAGAAGCTTTCTGAGAGATTGCTTTCTGATATGTGACTTCATCACACAGAGTTCCACCCTTCCCTTCTTGGAACAGATTGCTAACACTGTTGTCGTGGATTCTGCAAAGTGATATTTGGGACCGCAGTGAGGGCTATGGTGAAAAAGTATATATCCTCACATTAAAACTTACAGAAGCCTTCTGAGAAACTGCATTGCCATGTGTGAATGCAACTCACAGAGTTACACGTTTCTCTTCAGTGATCAGTTTTTTAACACAGTTTTCTGAAAATCTGCAATTAGATACTTCATACTGCAATGAAGCTTACCGTGACAAAGGAAATATCCTCAGATGAAAACTAGAAAGAAGCTTTCTTAGAAACTTCTTGGTAATGTGTGAGTTCATCTCACAGAGTTACACTTATGTTTCGTGGAGCAGTGCATTAACACTGTCTTTGAGGTAACTGAGAAGGGCTTCTTTGGATCGCCTTGAGGCCTAGGCTGATAAAGGAAATTTCATTCGTTCAAAACGTGAAAGAAGCTTTCTGAGAAACTTCTTTCTGATCAGTAAGTTCATCTCAGAGACTTATGACTAAGACTTCAGGAAGCAGTTTCCTAACACTCTTTTCGTGGAAACTGCAAAATTATATATGGGAGCCCTACGGGGTCCATGGTGAAAAAGGAAATATCCTCACATAATAATTAGAGAGAAGATTTCTGAGAGATTGCTTTCTAATGTGTGACTTCATCACACAGAGTTCCACCCTTCCCTTGTTGGAACAGTTTGCTAACACTGTTGTCGTGGATTCTGCAAAGTGATATTTGGGAGCTCATTGAGTTCTATGGTGTAAATGGAAATATCCTCAGATTAAAACTGGAAAGAAGCCTTCTGAGAAAGTGCATTGCCATGTGTGAATGCAACTCACAGAGTTACACGTTTCTCTTCAGTGATCAGTTTGTTAACACAGTTTTCTGGAAATCTGCAATTAGATACTTCATACTGCAATGAAGCTTACGGTGACAAAGGAAATATCCTCAGATGAAAACTAGAAAGAAGCTTTCTTAGAAACTTCTTGGTGATGTGTGAGTTCATCTCACAGAGTTACACTTATGTTTCGTGGAGTAGTGCATTAACACTGTCTTTGAGGAAACTGAGAAGGGCTTCTTTGGATCTCATTGAGGCCTACGCTGATAAAGGAAATTTCATCAGTTCAAAACGTGAAAGAAGCTTTCTGAGAAACTTCTTTCTGATCAGTGAGTTCATCTCAGAGACTTACAACTAAGACGTCAGGAAGCAGTTTGCTGACACTTCTTTCGTGGAAACTGCAAAGTGATATATGGGAGACTTGGGGGTCCATGGTGAAAAAGGAAATATCCTCACATAATAATTAGAGAGAAGCTTTCTGAGAGATTGCTTTCTGATATGTGACTTCATCACACAGAGTTCCACCCTTCCCTTCTTGGAGCAGTTTGCTAACACTGTTGTTGTGTATGCAGCAATGTGATATTTGGGAGCTCATTGAGGGCTATGGTGAAACAGGAAATATCCTCAGAAGGATACTGAATAAAAGCTTTCTTAGTACCATCTTTGCGATGTGTGAATGCACCTCGCAGAGTTACATGTTTCTCCTCTGTGTTCCGTTTGCTTACACAGTTTTCTTGAAATCTGCAATGGGATACTTCTTAGCGCTATGCAGCTGACGGTGACAAAGTTATATCCTCACATCAGAAAGTGAAAGAAGCTTTCTGAGAATTTGCTTTCTGATGTGTGACTTCATCTCTCAGAGATACACCACTATTTCTTGGAGCCGTTTCCTAGGACTGTTTCCGTGGATTCTGAGAAGTGATAATGTCGATGGGTTTGAAGAGTGGAAGGACAAGGGAAATATCCTCTGAGAAAAACCAGAATGAAGTTTTCTGAGAAACTGCTTTGTGATGTGTGAATTCGTTTCACAGTGTTATACACCCCATTCATGGGGGAGTTTCCTAGCACTCATGGTGGAATCTCATACGTGATGTCATGGATATCGTTGAATTACATGGTGAATAAGGAAGTATTTTCCGAAAAACCTGTAGAGAAACCTTCTCAGAAACGTCTTCGTTGTGGGTGAATTCAGCCCACGGAGTTCCATCATTGTTTTCACTGAGAAGCTTGCTAACCGAGTTTTCGCAGAATCTGCAATAGGACACACGGTGGTGGTCCGAGACCACAAATAACCTCATCTTCATCAAGCAAGAAGCATTCTCAGAAACAGCTTTGCGATGTGTGAATTCAACCCACTAGTTACAGCTGTATTTCGTGGGGCCGTTGGCTAGCCCAGATTGTGTGGAATCTGAGAACTGCTATGTCGGATCCCTTTGAAGTCCAAGGGGCCAAAGAAAATACCCTCCCATTACATCGAAAAAGAAGACTTCTGAGAAACTTCTTTGTGAACTGTGAATTCGTCTCCAAGAGTTACAACTTATTCCTCAGGAACAGGTTTGCTAACACTCTTTTCGTGGAATCTGCAAAGTCATATTTGGGAGCCCTTGGAGGCCAATGGTGAAAAAGGAAATATCCTCACATAATAACTAGAGAGAAGCTTTCTGAGAGATTGCTTTCTGATATGTGACTTCATCACACAGAGTTCCACCCTTCCCTTCTTGGAACAGTTTGATAACACTGTTGTCGTGGATTCTGCAAAGTGATATTTGGGAGCTCAATGTGGGCTATGGTGTAAATGGAAATATCCTCAGATTAAAACTGGAAAGAAGCCTTCTGAGAAACTGCATTGCATGTGTGAATGCAACTCACAGAGTTACACGTTTCTCTTCAGTGATCAGTTTGTTAACACAGTTTTCTGGAAATCTGCAATTAGATACTGCATACCGCAATGAAGCTTACGGTGACAAATGAAACATCCTCAGATGAAAACTAGAAAGAAGCTTTCTGAGAAACTTCTTGGTGATGTGTGAGTTCATCTCAGAGTTATACTTATGTTTCGTCGAGCAGTCCATTACCACTGTCTTTGAGGAAACTGAGAAGGGCTTCTTTGGATCGCATTGAGGCCTACGCTGATAAAGGAAATTTCATCAGTTCAAAACGTGAAAGAAGCTTTCTGAGAAACTTCTTTCTGATCTGTGAGTTCATCTCAGAGACTTACAACTAAAACCTCAGGAAGCAGTTTGCTAACACTCTTTTCGTGGAAACTGCAAAGTGATATGTGGGAGCCCTTAGGGGTTCATGGTGAAAAAGGAAATATCCTCACATATAATTAGAGAGAAGCTTTCTGAGAGATTGCTTTCTGATATGTGACTTCATCACACCGAGTTCCACCCTTCCCTTCTTGGAACAGTTTGCTAACACTCTTGTTGTGGATTCTGCAAAGTGATATCTGGGAGCTCCTTGAGGGCTATGGTGTAAATGGAAATATCCACAGATTAAAACTGGAAAGAAGCCTTCTGAGAAACTGCATTGCCATGTGTCAATGCAACTCACAGAGTTACACGTTTCTCTTCAGTGATCAGTTTCTTAACAGAGTTTTTTGGAAATCTGCATTTTGGTATTTCATATCGCAATGAACCTTACGGTGACAAAGGAAATATCCACAGATGAAAACTAGAAAGAAGCTTTCTTAGAAACTTCTTGGTGGTGTGTGAATTCATCTCACAGAGTTACACTTATGTTTCGTGGAGCAGTCCATTAACAATATCTTTGAGGAAGCTGAGAAGGGCTTCCTTGGATCGCATTGAGGCCTACGCTGATCAAGGAAATTTCATCCGTTCAAAACGTGAAAGAAGCTTTCTGAGAAACTTCTTTCTGATCTTTGAATTCATCTCACAGAGTTACAACCTATGCCTCAAGAAACAGTTTGCTAACACTCTTTTCGTGGAATCTGGAAAGTGATATTTGGTAGCCCATAGGGGCCCATGGTGGTAAAGGAAATGTCCTCACATAATAACTACAGAGAAACTTTCTGAGAGATTGCTTTCTGATGTGTGACTTCATCACACAGAGTTCCACCCTTCCCTTCTTGGAACAGTTTGCTAACACTGTTGTCGTGGATTCTGCAAAGGTATATTTGAGAGCTCATTGAGGGCTAGGGTGAAAAAGGAATTATCCTCACACAATAACTAAAGAGAAGCTTTCTGAGAAACTGCATTGCCATGTGTGAATGCAACTCACAGAGTTACACGTTTCTTTTCAGTGATCAGTTTGTGAGCACAGTTTTCTGGAAATCTGCAATTTGGTATTTCATAGCGCAATGAACCTTACGGTGACAAAGGAAATATCCACAGATGAAAACTAGAAAGAAGCTCTCTTAGAAATTTCTTGGTGATGTGTGAATTCATCTCACAGAGTTACACTTATGTTTCGTGGAGCAGTTCATTAACACTGTCTTTGGGGAACCTGAGAAGGGCTTCGTTGGATCGCATTGAGGCCTACGCTGATAAAGGAAATTTCATCCGTTCAAGATGTGAAAGAAGCTTTCTTAGAAACTTCTTTCTGATCTGTGAATTCATCTCACAGAGTTACAGCTATGCCTCAAGAAGCATTTTGCTAACACTCTTTTCCTGGAATCTGCAAAGTGATATTTGGGAGCCTATTGGGGCCCATGGTGAAAAAGGAAATATCCTCAGATAATTACTAGAGAGAATCTTTCTGAGAGATTGCTTTCTGATGTGTGACTTCATCTCACAGAGTTACGCCAGTGTTTTTTGAAACCGTTTCTTAGGACTGTTTCCATGGATTCCGAGAAGTGATATTTCAGATGGTTTTGAAGAATAGAAGGAGAAAAGAAATATCCTCCAAGAAAAAGCGGAATCAACCTTTCTGAGAAACTGCTTTGTGATATGTGAATTCATTTCACAGTGTTATATCACCCTTTCTCGGGGGAGTTTCCTAGCACTCATTTTGAGGAATCTCAGATGTGATGTCTTGGATATCGTGGAACCGCATGGTGAATAAGGAACTATCCTCGGAGAAACCTGCAGAGAAGCCTTCTGAGAAACTTCTTTGTTGTGGGTGAATTCAGACCACAGATGTCCATCATTGTTTTCACTGAGAAGCTTGCCAGCAGATTTTTCGCAGAATCTGCAGTAGGAAACACGGTGGCGCTCCGATACCACAAATAACTTCGTCTTACTAAAGAAAGAAGCTTTCAGAGAAACCGCTTTGTGATGTGTGAATTCAACTCACTAAGTTACAGCTGTATTACGTGGGTCCGTGGCCTAGCCCTATTTGTGTGGAATCTGAGAACAGATATTCTGGAACCCTATGAAAACAATGAGGCCAATGGAAATATCTTCCAATAAAAATGAGAAAGAAGCTTTCTGAGAAACTTCTTTGTGATCTGCGAATTCTTCTCACAGAGTTACAACTTAGGCCTCATGAAGCAGTTTGCTACCTCACTTTTCGTGGAATCTGCAAAGGGATATTTGGGAGTCCATTGGGGCCCATTGTGAAAAAGGAAATATCCTCAGATAATAACTAGAGAAAAGCTTTCTGAGACATTGCTTTCTGATGTGTGACTTCAGCACACAGAGTTCCACCCTTCCCTTCTTGGAACAGTTTGCTAACGCTGTTGTCGTGGATACTGCAAAGTGATATTTGGGAGCTCATTGAGGGCGATGGTGAACAAGGAAATATCTTCAGATAAACACTGGAAAGAAGCCTTCTGGGAAAATGCACTTCGATGTATGAATGCAACTCACAGAGTTACACGTTTCTCTTCAGTGATCAGTTTGCTAACATAGTTTTCCGGAAATCTGCCTCGGGATATTTCTTAGTGCAAAGAAGCTAACGGTGTCAAAGGAAATATCCTCAGATGAAAACTAGAAAGAAGCTTTCTTAGAAACTTCTTGGTGATGTGTGAATTCATCTCACAGAGTTACACTTATGTTTCGTGGAGCAGTCCATTAACACTGTCTTTGGGGAACCTGAGAAGGGCTTCCTTGGATCGCATTGAGGCCTACGCTGATCAAGGAAATTTCATAGTTTCAAAACGTGAAAGAAGCTTTCTGAGAAACTACTTTCTGATCTGTGAATTCATCTCACAGAATTACAACCTATGCCTCAAGAAGCAGTTTGCTAACACTCTTTTCGTGGAATCTGGAAAATGATATTTGGTAGCCCATAGGGGCCCATGGTGAAAAAGGAAATGTCCTCACATAATAACTACAGAGAAGCTTTGTGAGAAACTGCATTGCCATGTGTGAATGCAACTCACAGAGTTACACGTTTCTCTTCAGTGATCAGTTTGTTATCACAGTTTTCTGGAAATCTGCAATTTGGTATTTCATAGCGCAATGGAACTTATGGTGACAAATGAATTATCCACAGATGAAAATTAGAAAGAAGCTTTCTTAGAAACTTCTTGGTGATGTGTGAATTCATCTCACAGAGTTACACTTATGTTTCGTGGAGCAGTCCATTAACACTGTCTTTTAGGAAGCTGAGAAGGGCTTCCTTTTATCGCATTGAGGCCTACGCTGATAAAGGAAATTTCATCCGTTCAAAACATGAAAGAAGCTTTCTGAGAAACTTCTTTCTGATCTGTGAGTTCATCTCACAGACTTATAACTTCAACTTCAGGATGCAGTTTGCTAACACTCTTATCGTGGAATCTGGAAAGTGATATTTGCTACCCCTTAGGGGCCCATGGTGAAAAAGGAAATGTCCTGACATAATAACAACAGAGAAACTTTCTGAGAGATTGCTTTCTGATGTGTGACTTCATCACACAGAGTTACACCCTTCCCGTCTTGGAACAGTTTGCTAACACTGTTGTCGTGGATTCTGCAAAGGTATATTTGGGAGATCATTGGGGGATAGGGTGAAAAAGGAATTAATCTCACATAATAACTAAAGAGAAGCTTTCTGAGAAACTGCATTGCCATGTGTGAATGCAACTCACAGAGTTACACGTTTCTCTTCAGTGATCAGTTTGTTAACACAGTTTTCTGGAAACCTGCATTTTGGTATTTCATAGCGCAATGAACCTTACGGTGAAAAAGGAAATATCCACAGATGAAAACTAGAAAGAAGCTTTCTTAGAAACTTCTTGGTTATGTGTGAATTCATCTCACAGTGTTACACTTATGTTTCGTGGAGCTGTCCATTAACACTGTCTTTGGGGTAACAGAAAACGGCTTCCTTGGATCGTATTGAGGCCTAAGCTGATCAAGGAAATTTCATCCGTTCAAAATGTGAAAGAAGCTTTCTGAGAAACTTCTTTATGATCTGTGAATTCATCTCATAGAGTTACAACCTATGCCTCAAGAAGCAGTTTGCTAACACTCTTTTCGTGGAATCTGGAAAGTGATATTTGCAAGCCCACAGGGGCCCTTGGTGAAAAAGGAAATGTCCTCACATAATAACTACAGAGAAACTTTCTGACAGATTGCTTTCTGATGCGTGACTTCATCACACAGAGTTCCCCCCTCCCTTCTTGGAACAGTTTGCTAACACTGTTGTCGTGGATTCTGCAAAGGTATCATTGGGAGCTCATTGAGGGCTAGGGTGAAAAAGGAATTATCCTCACATAATAACTAAAGAGAAGCTTTCTGAGAAACTGCATTGCCATGTATGAATGCAACTCACAGAGTTACACGTTTCTCTTCAGTGATCAGTTTGTTAACACAATTTTCTGGAAATCTGCAAATTGGTGTTTCTTAGCGCAATGAACCTTGCGGTGACAAAGGAAATATCCACAGATGAAAACTAGAAGGAAGCTTTCTTAGAAACTTCTTGGTGATGTGTGAATTCATCTCACAGAATTACACTTATGTTTCGTGGAGCAGTCCATTAACACTGTCTCTATGGAACCTGAGAAGGGCTTCCTTGGATCGCATTGAGGCCTACGCTGATAAAGGAAATTTCATCCGTTCAAAACGTGAAAGAAGCTTTCTGAGAAACTTCTTTCTGATCTGTGAGCTCATCTCACAGACTTATAACTTAGACTTCAGGAAGCAGTTGGCTAACACTCTTTTCGTGGAATCTGGAAAGTGATATTTGGTAGCCCATAGGGGCCCATGGGGAAAAAGGAAATATCCTCATATAATAACTACAGAGAAACTTTCTGAGAGACTGCATTCTGATGTGTGACTTCATCACACAGAGTTCCATCCTTCCCTTCTTGGAAGAGTTTGCTAACACTGTTGTCGTATATTCTGCAATGGTATATTTGGGAGCTCATTGAGGGCTAGTGTGAAAAAGGAATTATCCTCACATAATAACTAAAGAGAAGCTTTCTGAGAAAGTGCATTGCCATGTGTGAATGCAACTCACAGAGTTAGACGTTTCTCTTCAGTGATCAGTTTGTTAACACAGTTTCCTGGAAATCTGCAATTTGGTATTTCATAGCGCAATGAACCTTACGGTGACAAAGGAAATATCCACAGATGAAAACTAGAAAGAAGCTTTCTTAGAAACTTCTTGGTGATGTGTGAATTCATCGAGCAGAGTTACACTTATGTTTCGTGGGTTTGTCCATTAACACTGTCTTTGGGGTACCAGAGAATGGCTTCCTTGGATCGTATTGAGGCCTACGCTGATCAAGGAAATTTCATCCGTTCAAAACGTGAAAGAAGCTTTCTGAGAAACTTCTTTATGATCTGTGATTTCATCTCACAGAATTATAACTTAGACTTCAGGAAGCAGTTGGCTAACACTATTTTCGTGGAATCTGGAAAGTGATATTTGGTAGCCCATAGGGGCCCATGGTGAAAAAGGAAATGTCCCCACATCATAACTACAGGGAAACTTTCTGAGAGATTGCTTTCTGATGGGTGACTTCATCACACAGAGTCCCACCCTTCCCTTCTTGGAACAGTTTGCTAACACTGTTGTTGTTAATTCTGCAAAGGTATAATTGGGAGCTCATTGAAGGCTAGGGTGAAAAAGGAATTATCCTCACATAATAACTAAAGAGAAGCTTTCTGAGAAACTGCATTGTCAAGTGTGAATGCAACTCACAGAGTTACACGTTTCTCTTCAGTGATCAGTTTGTTAACACAGTTTTCTGGCAATCTGCAATTTGGTATTTCATAGCGCAATGAAACTTACGGTGACAAAGGAAATATCCACAGATGAACTAGAAAGAAGCTTTCTTAGAAACTTCTTGGTGATGTGTGAATTCATCTCACAGGGTTACACTTATGATTCCTGGAGCAGTCCATTAACACTGTCTTTGGGGAACCTGTGAAGGGCTTCCTTGGATCGCATTGAGGCCTACGCAGATAAAAGAAATTTCATCCGTTCAAAACGTGAAAGAAGCTTTCTGAGAAACTTCTTTCTGATCTGTGAATTCATCTCACAGTGTTACAACCTATGCCTCAAGAAGCAGTTTGCTAACACTCTTTTCGTGGAATCTGGAAAGTGATATTTGGTAGGCCATAGGGGCCCATGGTGAAAAAGGAAAGGTCCTCACATAGTAACTACAGAGAAACTTTCTGAGAGATTGCTTTCTGATGTGTGACTTCATCACACAGACTTCCACCCTTCCCTTCTTGGAAGAGTTTGCTAACACTGTTGTCGTGGATTCTGTAAAGGTATATTTGGTAGCTCATTGAGGGCTAGGGTGAAAAAGGAATTATCCTCACATAATAACGAAAGAGAAGCTTTCTGAGAAACTGCATTGCCATGTGTGAATGCAACTCACAGAGTTACACGTTTCTCTTCAGTGATCAGTTTGTTAACACAGTTTTCTGGAAACCTGCATTTTGGTATTTCATAGCGCAATGAACCTTACGCTGACAAAGGAAATATCCACAGATGACAACTAGAAAGAAGCTTTCTTAGAAACTTCTTGGTGATGTGTGAATTCATCTCAGAGAGTTACACTTATGTTTCGTGGAGCAGTCCATTAACACTGTCTTTGAGGAAGCTGAGAAGGGCCTCCTTGGACCGCTTTGAGGCCTACGCTGATTAAGGAAATTTCATCCGTTCAATACGTGAAAGAAGCTTTCTGAGAAACTTCTTTCTGATCTGTGAATTCATCTCACAGAGTTACAACCTATGTCTCAAGAAGCAGTTTGCTAGCACTCTTTTCGTGGAATCTGGAAAGTGATATTTGGTAGCCCATAGGGGCCCATGGTGAAAAACGAAATGTCCTCACATAATAATTACAGAGAGACTTTCTGAGAGATTGCATTCTAATGTGTGACTTCATCACAAAGAGTTCCACCCTTCCCTTCATGGAACAGTTTGCTAACACTGTTGTCATGGATTCTTCAAAGGTATATTTGGGAGCTCATTGTGGGCTAGGGTGAAAAAGGAATTATCCTCACATAATAACTAAAGAGAAGCTTTCTGAGAAACTGCATTGCCATGTGTGAATGCAACTCACAGAGTTACACGTTTCTCTTCAGTGATCAGTTTGTTAACACAGATTTCTGGAAATCTGCAATTTGGTATTTCATAGGGCAATGGAACTTATGGTGACAAAGGAAATATCCACAGATGAAAATTAGAAAGAAGCTTTCTTAGAAACTTCTTGGTGATGTGTGAATTCATCTCACAGAGTTACACTTATATTTCGTGGAGCAGTCCATTAACACTGTCTTTGAGAAAGCTGAGAAGGGCTTCCTTGTATCGCATTGAGGCCTACGCTGATAAAGGAAATTTCATCCGTTCAACACGGGAAAGAAGCTTTCTGAGAAACTTCTTGCTGATCTGTGAATTCATCTCACAGAGTTACAACCTATGCCTCAAGCAGCAGTTTGCTAACACTCTTTTCGTGGAATCTGGAAAGTGGTATTTGGTAGCCCATAGGGGCCCATGGGGAAAAAGGAAATATCCTCACATAATAACTACAGAGAAACTTTCTGAGAGACTGCATTCTGATGTGTGACTTCATCACACAGAGTTCCACCCTTCCCTTCTTGGAACAGTTTGCTAACGCTGTTGTCGTGGATACTGCAAAGTGATATTTGGGAGCTCATTGAGGGCGATGGTGAACAAGGAAATATCTTCAGATAAACACTGGAAAGAAGCCTTCTGGGAAAATGCACTTCGATGTATGAATGCAACTCACAGAGTTACACGTTTCTCTTCAGTGATCAGTTTGCTAACATAGTTTTCCGGAAATCTGCCTCGGGATATTTCTTAGTGCAAAGAAGCTAACGGTGTCAAAGGAAATATCCTCAGATGAAAACTAGAAAGAAGCTTTCTTAGAAACTTCTTGGTGATGTGTGAATTCATCTCACAGAGTTACACTTATGTTTCGTGGAGCAGTCCATTAACACTGTCTTTGGGGAACCTGAGAAGGGCTTCCTTGGATCGCATTGAGGCCTACGCTGATCAAGGAAATTTCATAGTTTCAAAACGTGAAAGAAGCTTTCTGAGAAACTACTTTCTGATCTGTGAATTCATCTCACAGAATTACAACCTATGCCTCAAGAAGCAGTTTGCTAACACTCTTTTCGTGGAATCTGGAAAATGATATTTGGTAGCCCATAGGGGCCCATGGTGAAAAAGGAAATGTCCTCACATAATAACTACAGAGAAGCTTTGTGAGAAACTGCATTGCCATGTGTGAATGCAACTCACAGAGTTACACGTTTCTCTTCAGTGATCAGTTTGTTATCACAGTTTTCTGGAAATCTGCAATTTGGTATTTCATAGCGCAATGGAACTTATGGTGACAAATGAATTATCCACAGATGAAAATTAGAAAGAAGCTTTCTTAGAAACTTCTTGGTGATGTGTGAATTCATCTCACAGAGTTACACTTATGTTTCGTGGAGCAGTCCATTAACACTGTCTTTTAGGAAGCTGAGAAGGGCTTCCTTTTATCGCATTGAGGCCTACGCTGATAAAGGAAATTTCATCCGTTCAAAACATGAAAGAAGCTTTCTGAGAAACTTCT
Organism: Rhinopithecus roxellana; assembly: GCF_007565055.1. Taxonomy (NCBI): domain Eukaryota; kingdom Metazoa; phylum Chordata; class Mammalia; order Primates; family Cercopithecidae; genus Rhinopithecus; species Rhinopithecus roxellana. The sequence continues at coordinate 83,467,872 of NC_044563.1, forward strand.
TTCTGATCTGTGAGTTCATCTCACAGACTTATAACTTCAACTTCAGGATGCAGTTTGCTAACACTCTTATCGTGGAATCTGGAAAGTGATATTTGCTACCCCTTAGGGGCCCATGGTGAAAAAGGAAATGTCCTGACATAATAACAACAGAGAAACTTTCTGAGAGATTGCTTTCTGATGTGTGACTTCATCACACAGAGTTACACCCTTCCCGTCTTGGAACAGTTTGCTAACACTGTTGTCGTGGATTCTGCAAAGGTATATTTGGGAGATCATTGGGGGATAGGGTGAAAAAGGAATTAATCTCACATAATAACTAAAGAGAAGCTTTCTGAGAAACTGCATTGCCATGTGTGAATGCAACTCACAGAGTTACACGTTTCTCTTCAGTGATCAGTTTGTTAACACAGTTTTCTGGAAACCTGCATTTTGGTATTTCATAGCGCAATGAACCTTACGGTGAAAAAGGAAATATCCACAGATGAAAACTAGAAAGAAGCTTTCTTAGAAACTTCTTGGTTATGTGTGAATTCATCTCACAGTGTTACACTTATGTTTCGTGGAGCTGTCCATTAACACTGTCTTTGGGGTAACAGAAAACGGCTTCCTTGGATCGTATTGAGGCCTAAGCTGATCAAGGAAATTTCATCCGTTCAAAATGTGAAAGAAGCTTTCTGAGAAACTTCTTTATGATCTGTGAATTCATCTCATAGAGTTACAACCTATGCCTCAAGAAGCAGTTTGCTAACACTCTTTTCGTGGAATCTGGAAAGTGATATTTGCAAGCCCACAGGGGCCCTTGGTGAAAAAGGAAATGTCCTCACATAATAACTACAGAGAAACTTTCTGACAGATTGCTTTCTGATGCGTGACTTCATCACACAGAGTTCCCCCCTCCCTTCTTGGAACAGTTTGCTAACACTGTTGTCGTGGATTCTGCAAAGGTATCATTGGGAGCTCATTGAGGGCTAGGGTGAAAAAGGAATTATCCTCACATAATAACTAAAGAGAAGCTTTCTGAGAAACTGCATTGCCATGTATGAATGCAACTCACAGAGTTACACGTTTCTCTTCAGTGATCAGTTTGTTAACACAATTTTCTGGAAATCTGCAAATTGGTGTTTCTTAGCGCAATGAACCTTGCGGTGACAAAGGAAATATCCACAGATGAAAACTAGAAGGAAGCTTTCTTAGAAACTTCTTGGTGATGTGTGAATTCATCTCACAGAATTACACTTATGTTTCGTGGAGCAGTCCATTAACACTGTCTCTATGGAACCTGAGAAGGGCTTCCTTGGATCGCATTGAGGCCTACGCTGATAAAGGAAATTTCATCCGTTCAAAACGTGAAAGAAGCTTTCTGAGAAACTTCTTTCTGATCTGTGAGCTCATCTCACAGACTTATAACTTAGACTTCAGGAAGCAGTTGGCTAACACTCTTTTCGTGGAATCTGGAAAGTGATATTTGGTAGCCCATAGGGGCCCATGGGGAAAAAGGAAATATCCTCACATAATAACTACAGAGAAACTTTCTGAGAGACTGCATTCTGATGTGTGACTTCATCACACAGAGTTCCATCCTTCCCTTCTTGGAACAGTTTGCTAACACTGTTGTCGTATATTCTGCAATGGTATATTTGGGAGCTCATTGAGGGCTAGTGTGAAAAAGGAATTATCCTCACATAATAACTAAAGAGAAGCTTTCTGAGAAAGTGCATTGCCATGTGTGAATGCAACTCACAGAGTTAGACGTTTCTCTTCAGTGATCAGTTTGTTAACACAGTTTCCTGGAAATCTGCAATTTGGTATTTCATAGCGCAATGAACCTTACGGTGACAAAGGAAATATCCACAGATGAAAACTAGAAAGAAGCTTTCTTAGAAACTTCTTGGTGATGTGTGAATTCATCGAGCAGAGTTACACTTATGTTTCGTGGGTTTGTCCATTAACACTGTCTTTGGGGTACCAGAGAATGGCTTCCTTGGATCGTATTGAGGCCTACGCTGATCAAGGAAATTTCATCCGTTCAAAACGTGAAAGAAGCTTTCTGAGAAACTTCTTTATGATCTGTGATTTCATCTCACAGAATTATAACTTAGACTTCAGGAAGCAGTTGGCTAACACTATTTTCGTGGAATCTGGAAAGTGATATTTGGTAGCCCATAGGGGCCCATGGTGAAAAAGGAAATGTCCCCACATCATAACTACAGGGAAACTTTCTGAGAGATTGCTTTCTGATGGGTGACTTCATCACACAGAGTCCCACCCTTCCCTTCTTGGAACAGTTTGCTAACACTGTTGTTGTTAATTCTGCAAAGGTATAATTGGGAGCTCATTGAAGGCTAGGGTGAAAAAGGAATTATCCTCACATAATAACTAAAGAGAAGCTTTCTGAGAAACTGCATTGTCAAGTGTGAATGCAACTCACAGAGTTACACGTTTCTCTTCAGTGATCAGTTTGTTAACACAGTTTTCTGGCAATCTGCAATTTGGTATTTCATAGCGCAATGAAACTTACGGTGACAAAGGAAATATCCACAGATGAACTAGAAAGAAGCTTTCTTAGACACTTCTTGGTGATGTGTGAATTCATCTCACAGGGTTACACTTATGATTCCTGGAGCAGTCCATTAACACTTTCTTTGGGGAACCTGTGAAGGGCTTCCTTGGATCGCATTGAGGCCTACGCAGATAAAAGAAATTTCATCCGTTCAAAACGTGAAAGAAGCTTTCTGAGAAACTTCTTTCTGATCTGTGAATTCATCTCACAGTGTTACAACCTATGCCTCAAGAAGCAGTTTGCTAACACTCTTTTCGTGGAATCTGGAAAGTGATATTTGGTAGGCCATAGGGGCCCATGGTGAAAAAGGAAAGGTCCTCACATAGTAACTACAGAGAAACTTTCTGAGAGATTGCTTTCTGATGTGTGACTTCATCACACAGACTTCCACCCTTCCCTTCTTGGAAGAGTTTGCTAACACTGTTGTCGTGGATTCTGTAAAGGTATATTTGGTAGCTCATTGAGGGCTAGGGTGAAAAAGGAATTATCCTCACATAATAACGAAAGAGAAGCTTTCTGAGAAACTGCATTGCCATGTGTGAATGCAACTCACAGAGTTACACGTTTCTCTTCAGTGATCAGTTTGTTAACACAGTTTTCTGGAAACCTGCATTTTGGTATTTCATAGCGCAATGAACCTTACGCTGACAAAGGAAATATCCACAGATGACAACTAGAAAGAAGCTTTCTTAGAAACTTCTTGGTGATGTGTGAATTCATCTCAGAGAGTTACACTTATGTTTCGTGGAGCAGTCCATTAACACTGTCTTTGAGGAAGCTGAGAAGGGCCTCCTTGGACCGCTTTGAGGCCTACGCTGATTAAGGAAATTTCATCCGTTCAATACGTGAAAGAAGCTTTCTGAGAAACTTCTTTCTGATCTGTGAATTCATCTCACAGAGTTACAACCTATGTCTCAAGAAGCAGTTTGCTAGCACTCTTTTCGTGGAATCTGGAAAGTGATATTTGGTAGCCCATAGGGGCCCATGGTGAAAAACGAAATGTCCTCACATAATAATTACAGAGAGACTTTCTGAGAGATTGCATTCTAATGTGTGACTTCATCACAAAGAGTTCCACCCTTCCCTTCTTGGAACAGTTTGCTAACACTGTTGTCATGGATTCTTCAAAGGTATATTTGGGAGCTCATTGTGGGCTAGGGTGAAAAAGGAATTATCCTCACATAATAACTAAAGAGAAGCTTTCTGAGAAACTGCATTGCCATGTGTGAATGCAACTCACAGAGTTACACGTTTCTCTTCAGTGATCAGTTTGTTAACACAGATTTCTGGAAATCTGCAATTTGGTATTTCATAGGGCAATGGAACTTATGGTGACAAAGGAAATATCCACAGATGAAAATTAGAAAGAAGCTTTCTTAGAAACTTCTTGGTGATGTGTGAATTCATCTCACAGAGTTACACTTATATTTCGTGGAGCAGTCCATTAACACTGTCTTTGAGAAAGCTGAGAAGGGCTTCCTTGTATCGCATTGAGGCCTACGCTGATAAAGGAAATTTCATCCGTTCAACACGGGAAAGAAGCTTTCTGAGAAACTTCTTGCTGATCTGTGAATTCATCTCACAGAGTTACAACCTATGCCTCAAGCAGCAGTTTGCTAACACTCTTTTCGTGGAATCTGGAAAGTGGTATTTGGTAGCCCATAGGGGCCCATGGGGAAAAAGGAAATATCCTCACATAATAACTACAGAGAAACTTTCTGAGAGACTGCATTCTGATGTGTGACTTCATCACACAGAGTTCCACCCTTCCCTTCTTGGAAAAGTTTGCTAACACTGTTGTCATGGATTCTGCAAAGGTATATTTGGGAGCTCATTGAGGGCTAGGGTGAAAAAGGAATTTTCCTTTCATAATAACTAAAGAGAATCTTTCTGAGAAACTGCATTGCCATGTGTGAATGCAACTCACAGTGTTACACGTTTCTCTTCAGTGATCAGTTTGTTAACACAGTTTTCTGGAAATCTGCAATTTGGTATTTCCTAGCACAATGAACCTTACGGTGACAAAGGAAATATTCAAAGATGAAAACTAGAAAGAAGCTTTCTCAGAAACTTCTTGGTGGTGTGTGAATTCATCTCACAGAGTTACACTTATGTATCGTGGAGCAGTCCATTAACACTGTCTTTGAGGAAGCTGAGAAGGGCTTCCTTGGATCGCATTGAGGCCTACGCTGATAAAGGAAATTTCATCCGTTCAAAACGTGAAAGAAGCTTTCTGAGAAACTTCATTCTGATCTGTGGGTTCATCTCACAGACTTATAACTTAGACTTCAGGAAGCAGTTTGCTAACACTATTTTCGTGGAATCTGGAAAGTGATATTTGGCAGCCCTTATTGGCCCACGGTGTAAAAGGAAATGTCCTCACATAATAACTACAGAGAAACTTTCTGAGAGATTGCTTTCTGATGTGTGACTTCATCACACAGAGTTCCACACTTCCCTTCTTGGAACAGTTTGCTAACACTGTTGTCGTGGATTCTGCAAAGGTATATTTGGGAGCTCATTGAGGGCTAGGGTGAGAAAGGAATTATCCTCACATAATAACTAAAGAGAAGCTTTCTGAGAAACTGCATTGCCATGTGTGAATGCAACTCACAGAGTGACACCATAATCTTCAGTGATCAGTTTGTTAACAGAGTTTTCTGGAAATCTGCAATTTGGTTTTTTTAGCGCAATGAAGCTTACGGTGACAAAGGAAATATCCACAGATGAAAACTAGAAAGAAGCTTCACTAGAAACTTCTTGGTGATGTGTGAATTCATCTCACAGAGTTACACTTTTGTTTCGAGGAGCAGTCCATTAACACTGTCTTTGCGGAACATGAGAAGGGCTTCCTTGGAGCACATTGAGGCCTACGCTGATAAAGGAAATTTCATCCGTTCAAAACGTGAAAGAAGGTTTCTGTGAAACTTCTCTCTGATCTGTGAATTCATCTGACAGAGTTACAAGCTATGCCTCAAGAAGCAGTTTGCTAACACTCTTTTCGTGGAATCTGGAAAGTGATATTTGGAAGCCATAGTTGCCCAAGGTGAAAAAGGAAATGTCCTCACATAATAACTACAGAGAAACTTTCTGAGAGATAGCTGTTTGATGTGTGACTTCATCACACAGAGTTCCACCTTTCCCTTCTTGGAACAGTTTGCTAACACTGTTGTCGTGGATTCTGCAAAGGTATATTTGGGATCTCATTGAGGGCTAGGGTGAAAAAGGAATTTTCCTCTCATAATAACTAAAGAGAAGCTTTCTGAGAAACTGCATGGCCATGTGTGCATGCAACTCACAGAGTTACACGTTTCTCTTCAGTGATCAGTTTGTTAACACAGTTTTCTGGAAATCTGCAATTTGGTATTTCATAACGCATTGAACCTTACGGTGACAAAGGAAATATCCACAGATGAAAACTAGAGAGAAGCTTTCTTAGACACTTCTTGGTGATGTGTGAATTCATCTCACAGAGTTACACTTATGTTTCGTGGAGCAGTCCATTAACACTGTCTTTGAGGAAAATGAGAAGGGCTTCCTTGGATCGCATTGAGGCCAACGCTGATAAAGGAAATTTCATCCGTTCTAAACGTGAAAGAAGCTTTCTGAGAAACTTCTTGCTGATATGTGAATTCATCTCACAGAGTTACAACCTATGCCTCAAGAAGCAGTTTGCTAACACTCTTTTCGTGGAATCTGGAAAGTGATATTTGGTAGCCCATAGGGGCCCATGGTGAAAAAGGTAATGTCCTCACATAATAACTACAGAGAAACTTTCTGAGAGATTGCTTTCTGATGTGTGACTTCATCACACAGAGTTCCACCATTCCCTTCTTGGAACAGTTTGCTAACACTGTTGTTGTTAATACTGCAAACGTATATTTGGGAGATCATTGAGGGCTAGGGTGAAAAAGGAATTATCCTCACACAATAACTAAAGAGAAGCTTTCTGAGAAACTGCATTGTCATGTGTGAATGCAACTCACAGAGTTACACGTTTCTCTTCAGTGATCAGTTTGTTAACACAGTTTTCTGGAAATCTGCAATTTGGTATTTCATAACGCATTGAACCTTACGGTGACAAAGGAAATATCCACAGATGAAAACTAGAGAGAAGCTTTCTTAGACACTTCTTGGTGATGTGTGAATTCATCTCACAGAGTTACACTTATGTATCGTGGAGCAGTCCATTAACACTGTCTTTGAGGAAGCTGAGAAGGGTTTCCTTGGATGGCATTGAGGCATACGCTGATCAAGGAAATTTCATCCGTTCAAAACGTGAAAAAGCTTTCTGAGAAACTTCTTGCTTATCTGTGAATTCATCTCACAGAGTTAAAACCTATACCTCAAGAAGCAGTTTGCTAACACACTTTTCGTGGAATCTGGAAAGTGATATTTGGTAGCACATGGGGGCCCATGGTGAAAAAGGAAATGACCTCACATAATAACTACAGAGAAACTTTCTGAGAGATTGCTTTCTGTTGTGTGACTTCATCACACAGAGTTCCACCCTTCCCTTCTTGGAACAGATTGCTAACACTGTGGTTGTTAATTCTGTAAAGGTATATTTGGGAGCTCATTGAATACCAGGGTGAAAAAGGAATTATCTTCACAAAATAACTAAAGAGAAGCTTTGTGAGAAACTGCATTGCCATGTGTGAATGCAACTCACAGAGTTACACGTTTCTCTTCAGTGATCAGTTTGATAACACAGTTTTCTGGAAATCTGCAATTTGGTATTTCATAGCGCAATGAACCTTACGGTGACAAAGGAAATATCCACAGATGAAAACTAGAAAGAAGCTTTCTTAGAAACTTCTTGGTGATGTGTGAATTCAACTCAAAGAGTTACCCTTTTGTGTCGTGGAGCAGTCCATTAACACTGTCTTTGAGGAAGCTGAGATGGGTTTCCTTGGATCGCATTGAGGCCTACGCTGATCAAGGAAATTTCATCCGTTCAAAACGTGAAAGAAACATTCTGATAAACTTCTTTCTGATCTGTGAATTCATCTCACAGAGTTACAACCTATGCCTCAAGAAGCAGTTTGTTAACACTCTTTTCGTGGAATCTGGAAAGTGATATTTGGTAGCCCATAGGGGCCCATGGTGAAAAAGGAAATGTCCTCACATAATAACTACAGAGAAACTTTCTGAGAGATTGCTTTCAGATGTGTGACTTCATCACACAGAGTTCCAACCTTCCCTTCTTGGAACTGTTTGCTAACACTGTTGTCGTGAATTCTGCAAAGGTATATTAGGGAGCTCATTGAGGGCTAGGGTGAAAAAGGAATTATCCTCACATAATCACTAAAGAGAAGCTTTCTGAGAAACTGCATTGCCATGTGTGAATGCAACACACAGATTGACACAATAATCTTCAGTGATCAGTTTGTTACCACAGTTTTCTGGAAATCTGCAATTTGGTTTTTCATAGCGCAATGAACCTTACGGTGACAAAGGAAGTATCCACAGATGAAAACTAGAAAGAAGCTTTCCTAGAAACTTCTTGGTGATGTGTGAATTCATCTCACAGAGTTACAATTATGTTTCGAGGAGCAGTCCATTAACACTGTCTTTGCGGAACATGAGAAGGGCTTCCTTGGATCGCATTGAGGCCTACGCTGATAAAGGAAATTTCATCCGTTCAAAACGTGAAAGAAGCTTTCTGTGAAACTTCTTTCTGATCTGTGAGTTCATCTCACAGACTTATAACTTAGACTTCAGGATGTAGTTTGCTAACACTCTTTTCGTGAAATCTGGAAAGTGATATTTGCTAGCCCTCAGGCGCCCATGGTGAAAAAGGAAATGTCCTGACATAATAACTATAGAGAAACTTTCTGAGAGATTGCTTTCTGATGTGTGACTTCATCACACAGAGTTACACACTTCCCTTCTTGGAACAGTTTGCTAACACAGTTGTCGTGGATTCTGCCATGGTATATTTGGGAGATCATTGAGGGATAGGGTGAAAAAGGAATGAATCTCACATAATAACTAAAGAGAAGCTTTCTAAGAAACTGCATTGCCATGTGTGAATGCAACTCACAGAGTTACACGTTTCTCTTCAGTGATCAGTTTGTTAACAGTTTTCTGGAAATCTGCAATTTGGTATTTCACAGCGCAATGAACCTTACGGTGACAAAGGAAATATCCACAGATGAAAACTAGAAAGAAGCTTTCTAAGAAACTTCTTGGTGATGTGTGAATTCATCTCACAGTGTTACACTTATGTATCGTGGAGCAGTCCATTAACACTGTCTTTCAGGAAGCTGAGAAGGGGTTCCTTGGATGGCATTGAGGCGAACGCTGATCAAGGAAATTTCAACGTTTGAAAACGTGAAAGAAGCTATCTGAGAAACTTCTTGCTGATCTGTGAATTCATCTCACAGAGTTAAAAACTATACCTCAAAAAGAAGTTTGCTAACACTCTTTTGTCGAATCTGGAAAGTGATATTTGGTAACCCATAGGGGCCCATGGTGAAAAAGGAAATGTCCTCACATAATAACTACAGAGAAAGTTTCTGAGAGATAGCTTTCTGATGTGTGACTTCATCACACAGAGTTCCACCATTCCCTTCTTGGAACAGTTTGCTAACACTGTTGTCGTCGATTCTGCAAAGGTATATTTGGGATCTCATTGAGGGCTAGGGTGAAAAAGGAATTTTACTCTCATAATAACTAACGAGAAGCTTTCTGAGAAACTGCGTTGCCATGTGTGAATGCAACTCACAGAGTTACACGTTTCTCTTCAGTGATCAGTTTGTTAACACATTTTTCTGGAAATCTGCAATTTGGTATTTCACAGCGCAATGAACCTTACGGTGACAAAGGAAATATCCACAGATGAAAACTAGAAAGAAGCTTTCTAAGAAACTTCTTGGTGATGTGTGAATTCATCTCACAGTGTTACACTTATGTATCGTGGAGCAGTCCATTAACACTGTCTTTCAGGAAGCTGAGAAGGGGTTCCTTGGATGGCATTGAGGCGAACGCTGATCAAGGAAATTTCAACGTTTGAAAACGTGAAAGAAGCTATCTGAGAAACTTCTTGCTGATCTGTGAATTCATCTCACAGAGTTAAAAACTATACCTCAAGAAGAAGTTTGCTAACACTCTTTTGTCGAATCTGGAAAGTGATATTTGGTAACCCATAGGGGCCCATGGTGAAAAAGGAAATGTCCTCACATAATAACTACAGAGAAAGTTTCTGAGAGATAGCTTTCTGATGTGTGACTTCATCACACAGAGTTCCACCATTCCCTTCTTGGAACAGTTTGCTAACACTGTTGTCGTCGATTCTGCAAAGGTATATTTGGGATCTCATTGAGGGCTAGGGTGAAAAAGGAATTTTACTCTCATAATAACTAAAGAGAAGCTTTCTGAGAAACTGCGTTGCCATGTGTGAATGCAACTCACAGAGTTACACGTTTCTCTTCAGTGATCAGTTTGTTAACACATTTTTCTGGAAATCTGCAATTTGGTATTTCATAGCGCAATGAACCTTACGGTGACAAAGGAAATATCCACAGATGAAAACTAGAAAGAAGCTTTCTTAGAAACTTCTTGGTGATGTGTGAATTCATCTCACAGAGTTACACATATGTTTCGTGGAGCAGTCCATTAACACTGTCTTTGAGGAAGCTGAGAAGGGCTTCCTTGGATCGCATTGAGGCCTACACTGATAAAGGAAATTTCATCCGTTCAAAACGTGAAAGAAGCTTTCTGAGAAACTTCTTTCTGATCTGTGAGTTCATCTCACAGACTTATAACTTAGACTTCAGGCAGCAGTTTGCTAACACTCTTTTCGTGGAATCTGGAAAGTGATATTTGGTAGCCCATAGGGGCCCATGGTGAAAAAGGAAATGTCCTCACAAAATAACTACAGAGAAACTTTCTGAGTGATTGCTTTCTGATGTGTGACTTCATCACACAGAGTTCCACCCTTCTCTTCTTCGAACAGTTTGCTAACACCGCTGTTGTGGATTCTGCAAAGTTATATTTGGAAGCTCTTTGCGGGTTACGGTGAAAAAGGAATTATGGTCTCATAATAACAAAAGAGAAGCTTTCTGAGAAACTGCATTGCCATGTGTGAATGCAACTCACAGAGTTACACGTTTCTCTTCAGTGATCAGTTTGTTAACACAGTTTTCTGGAAATCTGCAATTTGGTATTTCATAGCGCAATGAACCTTACGGTGACGAAGGAAATATCCACAGATGAAAACCAGAAAGAAGCTTTTTTGGAAACTTCTTCTTGATGTGTGAATTCATCTCACAGTGTTACACTTATGCTTCGTGGAGTAGTCCATTAACACTGTCTTTGGGGAACCTGAGAAGGGCTTCCTTGAATCGCATTGAGGCCTACGCTGATAAAGGAAATTTCATCCGTTCAAAACGTGAAAGAAGCTTTCTGAGAAACTCCTTTGTGATCTGTGAGTTCATCTCACAGATTTACAACCTATGCCTCAAGAAGCAGTTTCCTAACACTCTTTTCGTGGAATCTGGAAAGTTATATTTGGTAGCCCATAGGGAACCCTGGGGAAAAAGGAAATATCCTCACATCATAACTACAGAGAAACTTTCTGAGAGATTGCTTTCTGATGTGTGAATTCATCACACTGAGTTCCTCCCTTCCCTTTTTGGAACAGTTTGCTAAGACTGTTGTCGTGGATTCTGCAAAGTTATATTTGGGAGCTCATTGAGGACTAGGATGAAAAAGGAATTATCCTATCATAATAACTAAAGAGAAGCTTTCTGAGAAACTGCATTGCCATGTGTGAATGCAACTCACAGAGTTACACCTTTCTCTTCAGTGATCAGTTTGTTAACACAGTTTTCTGGAAATCTGCAATTTGGTATTTCATAGCGCAATGGAACTTACAGTGACAAAGGAAATATCCACAGATGAAAACTAGAAAGAAGCTTTCTAAGAAACTTCTTAGTGAAGTGTGAATTCATCTCACAGAGTTACACTTATGTATCGTGGAGCAGTACATTAACACTGTCTTTGAGGAAGCTGAGAAGGGCTTCCTTGGATGGCATTGAGGCATATGCTGATCAAAGAAATTTCATCAGTTCTAAACGTGAAAGAAGCTTTCTGAGAAACTTCTTGCTTATCTGTGAATTCATCTCACAGGGTTAAAACCTATACCTCAAGAAGAAGTTTGCTAACACTCTTTTCGTGGAATCTGGAAAGTAATATTTGGTAACCCATAGGGGCCCATGGTGAAAAAGGAAATGTCCTCACATAATAACTACAGAGAAACATTCTGAGACATTGCTTTCTGATGTGTGACTTCATCACACAGAGTTCCACCCTTCCCTTCTTGGAACAGTTTGCTGACACTGTTGTCGTGGATTCTGCAAAGGTATATTTGGGAGCTCATTAGGGATAGGGTCAAAAAGGAATTATCCTCACATAATAACTAAAGAGAAGCTTTCTGAGAAACTGCATTGCCATGTGTGAATGCAACTCACAGAGTTACACGTTTCTCTTCAGTGATCAGTTTGTTAACACAGTTTTCTGGAAATCTGCAATTTGCTATTTCATAGCGCAATGAACCTTACGGTGACAAAGGACATATCCACAGATGAAAAGTAGAAATAAGCTTTCTTAGAAACTTCTTGGTGATGTGTGAATTCATCACACAGAGTTACACTTATGTTTCGTGGAGCAGTCCATTAACACTGTCTTTGAGGAAAATGAGAAGGGCTTCCTTGGATCGCATTGAGGCCAACGCTGATAAAGGAAATTTCATCCGTTCTAAACGTGAAAGAAGCTTTCTGAGAAACTTCTTGCTGATATGTGAATTCATCTCACAGAGTTACAACCTATGCCTCAAGAAGCAGTTTGCTAACACTCTTTTCGTGGAATCTGGAAAGTGATATTTGGTAGCCCATAGGGGCCCATGGTGAAAAAGGTAATGTCCTCACATAATAACTACAGAGAAACTTTCTGAGAGATTGCTTTCTGATGTGTGACTTCATCACACAGAGTTCCACCATTCCCTTCTTGGAACAGTTTGCTAACACTGTTGTTGTTAATACTGCAAACGTATATTTGGGAGATCATTGAGGGCTAGGGTGAAAAAGGAATTATCCTCACACAATAACTAAAGAGAAGCTTTCTGAGAAACTGCATTGTCATGTGTGAATGCAACTCACAGAGTTACACGTTTCTCTTCAGTGATCAGTTTGTTAACACAGTTTTCTGGAAATCTGCAATTTGGTATTTCATAACGCATTGAACCTTACGGTGACAAAGGAAATATCCACAGATGAAAACTAGAGAGAAGCTTTCTTAGACACTTCTTGGTGATGTGTGAATTCATCTCACAGAGTTACACTTATGTATCGTGGAGCAGTCCATTAACACTGTCGTAGAGTAAGCTGAGAAGGGCTTCCTTGGATCGCATTGAGGCCTACGCTGATAAAGGAAATTTCATCCGTTCAAAACGTGAAAGAAGCTTTCTGAGAAACTTCTCTCTAATCTGTGAGTTCATCTCACAGGTTTACAACCTATGCCTCAAGAAGCAGTTTCCTAACACTCTTTTCGTGGAATCTGGAAAGTTATATTTGGTAGCCCATAGGGACCCATGGGGAAAAGGGAGATATCCTCACATCATAACTACAGAGAAACTTTGTGAGAGATTGCTTTCTGATGTGTGAATTCATCACACTGAGTTCCACCCTTCCCTTCTTGGAACAGTTTGCTAAGACTGTTGTCGTGGATTCTGCAAAGGTATATTTGGGAGCTCATTGAGGACTAGGGTGAAAAAGGAATTATCCTCACATAATAAAAAAAGAGAAGCTTTCTGAGAAACTGCATTGCCATGTGTGAATGCAACTCACAGAGTTACACGTTTCTCTTCAGTGATCAGTTTGTTAACACAGTTTTCTGGAAATCTGGAATTTGGTATTTCATAGCGCAATGGAACAACTTACGGAGACAAAGGAAATATCCACAGATGAAAACTAGAAAGAAGCTTTCTAAGAAACTTCTTAGTGAAGTGTGAATTCATCTCAGAGAGTTACACTTATGTATCGTGGAGCAGTCCATTAACACTGTCTTTGAAGAAGCTGAGAAGGGTTTCCTTGGATGGCATTGAGGCATACGCTGATCAAGGAAATTTCATCCGTTCAAAACTTGAAAAAGCTTTCTGAGAAACTTCTTGCTTATCTGTGAATTCATCTCACAGAGTTAAAACCTATACCTCAAGAAGCAGTTTGCTAGCACACTTTTCGTGGATTCTGGAAAGTGATATTTGGTAGCACATAGGGGCCCATGGTGAAAAAGGAAATGACCTCACATAATAACTACAGAGAAACTTTCTGAGAGATTGCTTTCTGTTGTGTGACTTCATCACACAGAGTTCCACCCTTCCCTTCTTGGAACAGTTTGCTAACACTGTTGTTGTTAATTCTGCAAAGGTATATTTGGGAGCTCATTGAAGATCAGGGTGAAAAAGGAATTATCCTCACAAAATAACTAAAGAGAAGCTTTCTGAGAAACTGCATTGCCATGTGTGAATGCAACTCACAGAGTTACACGTTTCTCTTCAGTGATCAGTTTGATAACACAGCTTTCTGGAAATCTGCAATTTGGTATTTCATAGCGCAATGAACCTTACGGTGACAAAGGAAATATCCACAGATGAAAACTAGAAAGAAGCTTTCTTAGAAACTTCTTGGTGATGTGTGAATTCAACTCAAAGAGTTACCCTTATGTGTCGTGGAGCAGTCCATTAACACTGTCTTTGAGGAAGCTGAGAAGGGTTTCCTTGGATCGCATTGAGGCCTACGCTGATCAAGGAAATTTCATCCGTTCAAAACGTGAAAGAAGCTTTCTGATAAACTTCTTTCTGATCTGTGAATTCATCTCACAGAGTTACAACCTATGCCTCAAGAAGCAGTTTGTTAACACTCTTTTCGTGGAATCTGGAAAGTGATATTTGGTAGCCCATAGGGGCCCATGGTGAAAAAGGAAATATCCTCACATAATAACTACAGAGAAACTTTCTGAGAGATTGCTTTCAGATGTGTGACTTCATCACACAGAGTTCCACCCTTCCCTTCTTGGAACTGTTTGCTCTCACTGTTGTCGTGAATTCTGCAAAGGATATTTGGGAGCTCATTGAGGTTTTGGGTGAAAAAGGAATTATCCTCACATAATAACTAAAGAGAAGCTTTCTGAGAAACTGCATTGCCATGTGTGAATGCAACTCACAGAGTTACACGTTTCTCTTCAGTGATCAGTTTGTTAACACAGTTTTCTGGAAATCTTCAATTTGATATTTCATAGCCCAATGAACCTTACGGTGACAAAGGAAATATCCACAGATGAAAACTAGAAAGTATCTTTCATAGAAACTTCTTGGTGATATGTGAATTCATCTCACCGAGTTACACTTATGTTTCGTGGAGCAGTCCATTAACACTGTCTTTGAGGAAGGTGAGAAGGGCTTCCTTGGATCGCATTGAGGCCTATGCTGATAAAGGAAATTTCATCGGTTCAAAACGTGAAAGAAGCTTTCTGAGAAACTTCTTTCTGATCTGTGAGTTCATCTCACAGACTTATAACTTAGACTTCAGGAAGCAGTTTGCTAACACTCTTTTCGTGGAATCTGGAAAGTGATATTTGGTAGCCCATAGGGGTCCATGGTGACAAAGGAAATGTCATCACATAATGCCTACAGGGAAACTTTGTGAGAGATTGCTTTCTGATGTGTGACTTCATCCCACAGAGTTCCACCCTTCCCTTCTTGGAACAGTTTGCTAACACTGTTGTCGTGGATTCTGCAAGGATATATTTGGGAGCTCATTGAGGGCTAGGGTGAAAAAGGAATTATCCTCTCATAATAACTACAGAGAAGCTTTTTGAGAAACTGCATTGCCATGAGTGAATGCAACTCACAGAGTTACACATTTCTCTTCAGTGATCAGTTTGTTAACACAGTTTTCTGGAAATCTGCAATTTGGTATTTCATAGCGCAATGAACCTTACGGTGACAAAGGAAATATCCACAGATGAAAACTAGAAAGATTTCTTAGAAACTTCTCGGTGACGAGTGTATTCATCGAGCAGAGTTACACTTATGTTTCGAGGAGCAGTCCATTCACACTGTCTTTGGGGATCCTGAGAAGGGCTTCCTTGGATCGCAATGAGGCCTACGCTGATAAAGGAAATTTCATCCGTTCAAAACGTGCAAGAAGCTTTCTGAGAAACTTCTTTCTGATCTGTGAATTCATCTCACAGAGTTACAAACTATGCCTCAAGAAGCAGTTTGCTAACACTCTTTTCGTGGAATCTGGAACGTGATATTTGGTAGCCCATAGGGTACCATGGAGAAAAAGGAAATGTTCTCACATAATAACTACAGGGAAACTTTCTGAGAGATTGCTTTCTGTTGTGGGACTTCATCACACAGAGTTCCACCCTTCCCTTCTTGGAACAGTTTGCTAACACTGTTGTTGTGGATTCTGCAAAGGTATATTTAGGAGCTCATTCAAGGCTAGGGTGAAAAAGGAATTATCCTCACACAATAACTAAAGAGAAGCTTTCTGAGAAACTGCATTGTCATGTGTGAATGCAACTCACAGAGTTACACGTTTCTCTTCAGTGATCAGTTTGATAACACAGTTTTCTGGAAATCTGCAATTTGGTATTTCATAACGCATTGAACCTTACGGTGACAAAGGAAATATCCACAGATGAAAACTACAGAGAAGCTTTCTTAGACACTTCTTGGTGATGTGTGAATTCATCTCACAGAGTTACAAACTATGCCTCAAGAAGCAGTTTGCTAACACTCTTTTCGTGGAATCTGGAACGTGATATTTGGTAGCCCATGGGGTCCCATGGAGAAAAAGGAAATGTTCTCACATAATAACTACAGGGAAACTTTCTGAGAGATTGCTTTCTGTTGTGTGACTTCATCACACAGAGTTCCACCCTTCCCTTCTTGGAACAGTTTGCTAACACTGTTGTTGTGGATTCTGCAAAGGTATATTTAGGAGCTCATTCAAGGGTAGGGTGAAAAAGGAATTATCCTCACAAAATAACTAAAGAGAAGCTTTCTGAGAAACTGCATTGACATGTGTGAATGCAACTCACAGAGTTACACGTTTCTCTTCAGTGATCAGTTCGTTAACACAGTTTTCTTCAAATCTGCAATTTGGTATTTCATAGCGCAATGGAACATATGGTGACAAAGGACATATCCACAGATGAAAAGTAGAAATAAGCTTTCTTAGAAACTTCTTGGTGATGTGTGAATTCATCACACAGAGTTACACTTATGTTTCGTGGAGCAGTCCATTAACACTGTCTTTGAGGAAAATGAGAAGGGCTTCCTTGGATCGCATTGAGGCCAACGCTGATAAAGGAAATTTCATCCGTTCTAAACGTGAAAGAAGCTTTCTGAGAAACTTCTTGCTGATATGTGAATTCATCTCACAGAGTTACAACCTATGCCTCAAGAAGCAGTTTGCTAACACTCTTTTCGTGGAATCTGGAAAGTGATATTTGGTAGCCCATAGGGGCCCATGGTGAAAAAGGTAATGTCCTCACATAATAACTACAGAGAAACTTTCTGAGAGATTGCTTTCTGATGTGTGACTTCATCACACAGAGTTCCACCATTCCCTTCTTGGAACAGTTTGCTAACACTGTTGTTGTTAATACTGCAAACGTATATTTGGGAGATCATTGAGGGCTAGGGTGAAAAAGGAATTATCCTCACACAATAACTAAAGAGAAGCTTTCTGAGAAACTGCATTGTCATGTGTGAATGCAACTCACAGAGTTACACGTTTCTCTTCAGTGATCAGTTTGTTAACACAGTTTTCTGGAAATCTGCAATTTGGTATTTCATAACGCATTGAACCTTACGGTGACAAAGGAAATATCCACAGATGAAAACTAGAGAGAAGCTTTCTTAGACACTTCTTGGTGATGTGTGAATTCATCTCACAGAGTTACACTTATGTATCGTGGAGCAGTCCATTAACACTGTCGTAGAGTAAGCTGAGAAGGGCTTCCTTGGATCGCATTGAGGCCTACGCTGATAAAGGAAATTTCATCCGTTCAAAACGTGAAAGAAGCTTTCTGAGAAACTTCTCTCTAATCTGTGAGTTCATCTCACAGGTTTACAACCTATGCCTCAAGAAGCAGTTTCCTAACACTCTTTTCGTGGAATCTGGAAAGTTATATTTGGTAGCCCATAGGGACCCATGGGGAAAAGGGAGATATCCTCACATCATAACTACAGAGAAACTTTGTGAGAGATTGCTTTCTGATGTGTGAATTCATCACACTGAGTTCCACCCTTCCCTTCTTGGAACAGTTTGCTAAGACTGTTGTCGTGGATTCTGCAAAGGTATATTTGGGAGCTCATTGAGGACTAGGGTGAAAAAGGAATTATCCTCACATAATAAAAAAAGAGAAGCTTTCTGAGAAACTGCATTGCCATGTGTGAATGCAACTCACAGAGTTACACGTTTCTCTTCAGTGATCAGTTTGTTAACACAGTTTTCTGGAAATCTGGAATTTGGTATTTCATAGCGCAATGGAACAACTTACGGAGACAAAGGAAATATCCACAGATGAAAACTAGAAAGAAGCTTTCTAAGAAACTTCTTAGTGAAGTGTGAATTCATCTCAGAGAGTTACACTTATGTATCGTGGAGCAGTCCATTAACACTGTCTTTGAAGAAGCTGAGAAGGGTTTCCTTGGATGGCATTGAGGCATACGCTGATCAAGGAAATTTCATCCGTTCAAAACTTGAAAAAGCTTTCTGAGAAACTTCTTGCTTATCTGTGAATTCATCTCACAGAGTTAAAACCTATACCTCAAGAAGCAGTTTGCTAGCACACTTTTCGTGGATTCTGGAAAGTGATATTTGGTAGCACATAGGGGCCCATGGTGAAAAAGGAAATGACCTCACATAATAACTACAGAGAAACTTTCTGAGAGATTGCTTTCTGTTGTGTGACTTCATCACACAGAGTTCCACCCTTCCCTTCTTGGAACAGTTTGCTAACACTGTTGTTGTTAATTCTGCAAAGGTATATTTGGGAGCTCATTGAAGATCAGGGTGAAAAAGGAATTATCCTCACAAAATAACTAAAGAGAAGCTTTCTGAGAAACTGCATTGCCATGTGTGAATGCAACTCACAGAGTTACACGTTTCTCTTCAGTGATCAGTTTGATAACACAGCTTTCTGGAAATCTGCAATTTGGTATTTCATAGCGCAATGAACCTTACGGTGACAAAGGAAATATCCACAGATGAAAACTAGAAAGAAGCTTTCTTAGAAACTTCTTGGTGATGTGTGAATTCAACTCAAAGAGTTACCCTTATGTGTCGTGGAGCAGTCCATTAACACTGTCTTTGAGGAAGCTGAGAAGGGTTTCCTTGGATCGCATTGAGGCCTACGCTGATCAAGGAAATTTCATCCGTTCAAAACGTGAAAGAAGCTTTCTGATAAACTTCTTTCTGATCTGTGAATTCATCTCACAGAGTTACAACCTATGCCTCAAGAAGCAGTTTGTTAACACTCTTTTCGTGGAATCTGGAAAGTGATATTTGGTAGCCCATAGGGGCCCATGGTGAAAAAGGAAATATCCTCACATAATAACTACAGAGAAACTTTCTGAGAGATTGCTTTCAGATGTGTGACTTCATCACACAGAGTTCCACCCTTCCCTTCTTGGAACTGTTTGCTCTCACTGTTGTCGTGAATTCTGCAAAGGATATTTGGGAGCTCATTGAGGTTTTGGGTGAAAAAGGAATTATCCTCACATAATAACTAAAGAGAAGCTTTCTGAGAAACTGCATTGCCATGTGTGAATGCAACTCACAGAGTTACACGTTTCTCTTCAGTGATCAGTTTGTTAACACAGTTTTCTGGAAATCTTCAATTTGATATTTCATAGCCCAATGAACCTTACGGTGACAAAGGAAATATCCACAGATGAAAACTAGAAAGTATCTTTCATAGAAACTTCTTGGTGATATGTGAATTCATCTCACCGAGTTACACTTATGTTTCGTGGAGCAGTCCATTAACACTGTCTTTGAGGAAGGTGAGAAGGGCTTCCTTGGATCGCATTGAGGCCTATGCTGATAAAGGAAATTTCATCCGTTCAAAACGTGAAAGAAGCTTTCTGAGAAACTTCTTTCTGATCTGTGAGTTCATCTCACAGACTTATAACTTAGACTTCAGGAAGCAGTTTGCTAACACTCTTTTCGTGGAATCTGGAAAGTGATATTTGGTAGCCCATAGGGGTCCATGGTGACAAAGGAAATGTCATCACATAATGCCTACAGGGAAACTTTGTGAGAGATTGCTTTCTGATGTGTGACTTCATCCCACAGAGTTCCACCCTTCCCTTCTTGGAACAGTTTGCTAACACTGTTGTCGTGGATTCTGCAAGGATATATTTGGGAGCTCATTGAGGGCTAGGGTGAAAAAGGAATTATCCTCTCATAATAACTACAGAGAAGCTTTTTGAGAAACTGCATTGCCATGAGTGAATGCAACTCACAGAGTTACACATTTCTCTTCAGTGATCAGTTTGTTAACACAGTTTTCTGGAAATCTGCAATTTGGTATTTCATAGCGCAATGAACCTTACGGTGACAAAGGAAATATCCACAGATGAAAACTAGAAAGATTTCTTAGAAACTTCTCGGTGACGAGTGTATTCATCGAGCAGAGTTACACTTATGTTTCGAGGAGCAGTCCATTCACACTGTCTTTGGGGATCCTGAGAAGGGCTTCCTTGGATCGCAATGAGGCCTACGCTGATAAAGGAAATTTCATCCGTTCAAAACGTGCAAGAAGCTTTCTGAGAAACTTCTTTCTGATCTGTGAATTCATCTCACAGAGTTACAAACTATGCCTCAAGAAGCAGTTTGCTAACACTCTTTTCGTGGAATCTGGAACGTGATATTTGGTAGCCCATAGGGTACCATGGAGAAAAAGGAAATGTTCTCACATAATAACTACAGGGAAACTTTCTGAGAGATTGCTTTCTGTTGTGGGACTTCATCACACAGAGTTCCACCCTTCCCTTCTTGGAACAGTTTGCTAACACTGTTGTTGTGGATTCTGCAAAGGTATATTTAGGAGCTCATTCAAGGCTAGGGTGAAAAAGGAATTATCCTCACAAAAAAACTAAAGAGAAGCTTTCTGAGAAACTGCATTGCCATGTGTGAATGCAACTCACAGAGTTACACGTTTCTCTTCAGTGATCAGTTTGATAACACAGTTTTCTGGAAATCTGCAATTTGGTATTTCATAGCGTAATGAACCTTACGGTGACAAAGGAAATATCCACAGATGAAAACTAGAAAGAAGCTTTCTTAGAAACTTCTTGGTGATGTGTGAATTCAACTCAAAGAGTTACCCTTATGTGTCGTGGAGTAGTCCATTAACACTGTCTTTGAGGAAGCTGAGAAGGGTTTCCTTGGATCGCATTGAGGCCTACGCTGATCAAGGAAATTTCATCCGTTCAAAACGTGAAAGAAGCTTTCTGATAAACTTCTTGCTGATCTGTGAATTCATCTCACAGAGTTACAACCTATGCCTCAAGAAGCAGTTTGTTAACACTCTTTTCGTGGAATCTGGAAAGTGATATTTGGTAGCCCATAGGGGCCCATGGTGAAAAAGGAAATATCCTCACATAATAACTACAGAGAAACTTTCTGAGAGATTGCTTTCAGATGTGTGACTTCATCACACAGAGTTCCACCCTTCCCTTCTTGGAACTGTTTGCTAACACAGTTGTCGTGAATTCTGCAAAGGTATATTAGGGAGCTCATTGAGGGCTAGGGTGAAAAAGGAATTATCCTCACATAATCACTAAAGAGAAGCTTTCTGAGAAACTGCATTGCCATGTGTGAATGCAACACACAGTTTGACACAATAATCTTCAGTGATCAGTTTGTTAACACAGTTTTCTGGAAATCTGCAATTTGGTTTTTCATAGCGCAATGAACCTTACGGTGACAAAGGAAATATCCACAGATGAAAACTAGAAAGAAGCTTTCCTAGAAACTTGTTGGTGATGTGTGAATTCATCTCACAGAGTTACAATTATGTTTCGAGGAGCAGTCCATTAACACTGTCTTTGCGGAACATGAGAAGGGCTTCCTTGGATCGCATTGAGGCCTACGCTGATAAAGGAAATTTCATCCGTTCAAAACGTGAAAGAAGCTTTCTGTGAAACTTCTTTCTGATCTGTGAGTTCATCTCACAGACTTATAACTTAGACTTCAGGATGTAGTTTGCTAACACTCTTTTCGTGGAATCTGGAAAGTGATATTTGCTAGCCCTCAGGGGCCCATGGTGAAAAAGGAAATGTCCTGACATAATAACTACAGAGAAACTTTCTGAGAGATTGCTTTCTGATGTGTGACTTCATCACACAGAGTTCCACCATTCCCTTCTTGGAACAGTTTGCTAACACTGTTGTTGTTAATACTGCAAACGTATATTTGGGAGATCATTGAGGGCTAGGGTGAAAAAGGAATTATCCTCACACAATAACTAAAGAGAAGCTTTCTGAGAAACTGCATTGTCATGTGTGAATGCAACTCACAGAGTTACACGTTTCTCTTCAGTGATCAGTTTGTTAACACAGTTTTCTGGAAATCTGCAATTTGGTATTTCATAACGCATTGAACCTTACGGTGACAAAGGAAATATCCACAGATGAAAACTACAGAGAAGCTTTCTTAGACACTTCTTGGTGATGTGTGAATTCATCTCACAGAGTTACAAACTATGCCTCAAGAAGCAGTTTGCTAACACTCTTTTCGTGGAATCTGGAACGTGATATTTGGTAGCCCATGGGGTCCCATGGAGAAAAAGGAAATGTTCTCACATAATAACTACAGGGAAACTTTCTGAGAGATTGCTTTCTGTTGTGTGACTTCATCACACAGAGTTCCACCCTTCCCTTCTTGGAACAGTTTGCTAACACTGTTGTTGTGGATTCTGCAAAGGTATATTTAGGAGCTCATTCAAGGGTAGGGTGAAAAAGGAATTATCCTCACAAAATAACTAAAGAGAAGCTTTCTGAGAAACTGCATTGACATGTGTGAATGCAACTCACAGAGTTACACGTTTCTCTTCAGTGATCAGTTCGTTAACACAGTTTTCTTCAAATCTGCAATTTGGTATTTCATAGCGCAATGGAACATATGGTGACAAAGGACATATCCACAGATGAAAAGTAGAAATAAGCTTTCTTAGAAACTTCTTGGTGATGTGTGAATTCATCACACAGAGTTACACTTATGTTTCGTGGAGCAGTCCATTAACACTGTCTTTGAGGAAAATGAGAAGGGCTTCCTTGGATCGCATTGAGGCCAACGCTGATAAAGGAAATTTCATCCGTTCTAAACGTGAAAGAAGCTTTCTGAGAAACTTCTTGCTGATATGTGAATTCATCTCACAGAGTTACAACCTATGCCTCAAGAAGCAGTTTGCTAACACTCTTTTCGTGGAATCTGGAAAGTGATATTTGGTAGCCCATAGGGGCCCATGGTGAAAAAGGTAATGTCCTCACATAATAACTACAGAGAAACTTTCTGAGAGATTGCTTTCTGATGTGTGACTTCATCACACAGAGTTCCACCAT
Organism: Rhinopithecus roxellana; assembly: GCF_007565055.1. Lineage (NCBI taxonomy): Eukaryota > Metazoa > Chordata > Mammalia > Primates > Cercopithecidae > Rhinopithecus > Rhinopithecus roxellana. Next base: position 83,491,082 of record NC_044563.1, read on the forward strand.
TCCCTTCTTGGAACAGTTTGCTAACACTGTTGTTGTTAATACTGCAAACGTATATTTGGGAGATCATTGAGGGCTAGGGTGAAAAAGGAATTATCCTCACACAATAACTAAAGAGAAGCTTTCTGAGAAACTGCATTGTCATGTGTGAATGCAACTCACAGAGTTACACGTTTCTCTTCAGTGATCAGTTTGTTAACACAGTTTTCTGGAAATCTGCAATTTGGTATTTCATAACGCATTGAACCTTACGGTGACAAAGGAAATATCCACAGATGAAAACTAGAGAGAAGCTTTCTTAGACACTTCTTGGTGATGTGTGAATTCATCTCACAGAGTTACACTTATGTATCGTGGAGCAGTCCATTAACACTGTCGTAGAGTAAGCTGAGAAGGGCTTCCTTGGATCGCATTGAGGCCTACGCTGATAAAGGAAATTTCATCCGTTCAAAACGTGAAAGAAGCTTTCTGAGAAACTTCTCTCTAATCTGTGAGTTCATCTCACAGGTTTACAACCTATGCCTCAAGAAGCAGTTTCCTAACACTCTTTTCGTGGAATCTGGAAAGTTATATTTGGTAGCCCATAGGGACCCATGGGGAAAAGGGAGATATCCTCACATCATAACTACAGAGAAACTTTGTGAGAGATTGCTTTCTGATGTGTGAATTCATCACACTGAGTTCCACCCTTCCCTTCTTGGAACAGTTTGCTAAGACTGTTGTCGTGGATTCTGCAAAGGTATATTTGGGAGCTCATTGAGGACTAGGGTGAAAAAGGAATTATCCTCACATAATAAAAAAAGAGAAGCTTTCTGAGAAACTGCATTGCCATGTGTGAATGCAACTCACAGAGTTACACGTTTCTCTTCAGTGATCAGTTTGTTAACACAGTTTTCTGGAAATCTGGAATTTGGTATTTCATAGCGCAATGGAACAACTTACGGAGACAAAGGAAATATCCACAGATGAAAACTAGAAAGAAGCTTTCTAAGAAACTTCTTAGTGAAGTGTGAATTCATCTCAGAGAGTTACACTTATGTATCGTGGAGCAGTCCATTAACACTGTCTTTGAAGAAGCTGAGAAGGGTTTCCTTGGATGGCATTGAGGCATACGCTGATCAAGGAAATTTCATCCGTTCAAAACTTGAAAAAGCTTTCTGAGAAACTTCTTGCTTATCTGTGAATTCATCTCACAGAGTTAAAACCTATACCTCAAGAAGCAGTTTGCTAGCACACTTTTCGTGGATTCTGGAAAGTGATATTTGGTAGCACATAGGGGCCCATGGTGAAAAAGGAAATGACCTCACATAATAACTACAGAGAAACTTTCTGAGAGATTGCTTTCTGTTGTGTGACTTCATCACACAGAGTTCCACCCTTCCCTTCTTGGAACAGTTTGCTAACACTGTTGTTGTTAATTCTGCAAAGGTATATTTGGGAGCTCATTGAAGATCAGGGTGAAAAAGGAATTATCCTCACAAAATAACTAAAGAGAAGCTTTCTGAGAAACTGCATTGCCATGTGTGAATGCAACTCACAGAGTTACACGTTTCTCTTCAGTGATCAGTTTGATAACACAGCTTTCTGGAAATCTGCAATTTGGTATTTCATAGCGCAATGAACCTTACGGTGACAAAGGAAATATCCACAGATGAAAACTAGAAAGAAGCTTTCTTAGAAACTTCTTGGTGATGTGTGAATTCAACTCAAAGAGTTACCCTTATGTGTCGTGGAGCAGTCCATTAACACTGTCTTTGAGGAAGCTGAGAAGGGTTTCCTTGGATCGCATTGAGGCCTACGCTGATCAAGGAAATTTCATCCGTTCAAAACGTGAAAGAAGCTTTCTGATAAACTTCTTTCTGATCTGTGAATTCATCTCACAGAGTTACAACCTATGCCTCAAGAAGCAGTTTGTTAACACTCTTTTCGTGGAATCTGGAAAGTGATATTTGGTAGCCCATAGGGGCCCATGGTGAAAAAGGAAATATCCTCACATAATAACTACAGAGAAACTTTCTGAGAGATTGCTTTCAGATGTGTGACTTCATCACACAGAGTTCCACCCTTCCCTTCTTGGAACTGTTTGCTCTCACTGTTGTCGTGAATTCTGCAAAGGATATTTGGGAGCTCATTGAGGTTTTGGGTGAAAAAGGAATTATCCTCACATAATAACTAAAGAGAAGCTTTCTGAGAAACTGCATTGCCATGTGTGAATGCAACTCACAGAGTTACACGTTTCTCTTCAGTGATCAGTTTGTTAACACAGTTTTCTGGAAATCTTCAATTTGATATTTCATAGCCCAATGAACCTTACGGTGACAAAGGAAATATCCACAGATGAAAACTAGAAAGTATCTTTCATAGAAACTTCTTGGTGATATGTGAATTCATCTCACCGAGTTACACTTATGTTTCGTGGAGCAGTCCATTAACACTGTCTTTGAGGAAGGTGAGAAGGGCTTCCTTGGATCGCATTGAGGCCTATGCTGATAAAGGAAATTTCATCCGTTCAAAACGTGAAAGAAGCTTTCTGAGAAACTTCTTTCTGATCTGTGAGTTCATCTCACAGACTTATAACTTAGACTTCAGGAAGCAGTTTGCTAACACTCTTTTCGTGGAATCTGGAAAGTGATATTTGGTAGCCCATAGGGGTCCATGGTGACAAAGGAAATGTCATCACATAATGCCTACAGGGAAACTTTGTGAGAGATTGCTTTCTGATGTGTGACTTCATCCCACAGAGTTCCACCCTTCCCTTCTTGGAACAGTTTGCTAACACTGTTGTCGTGGATTCTGCAAGGATATATTTGGGAGCTCATTGAGGGCTAGGGTGAAAAAGGAATTATCCTCTCATAATAACTACAGAGAAGCTTTTTGAGAAACTGCATTGCCATGAGTGAATGCAACTCACAGAGTTACACATTTCTCTTCAGTGATCAGTTTGTTAACACAGTTTTCTGGAAATCTGCAATTTGGTATTTCATAGCGCAATGAACCTTACGGTGACAAAGGAAATATCCACAGATGAAAACTAGAAAGATTTCTTAGAAACTTCTCGGTGACGAGTGTATTCATCGAGCAGAGTTACACTTATGTTTCGAGGAGCAGTCCATTCACACTGTCTTTGGGGATCCTGAGAAGGGCTTCCTTGGATCGCAATGAGGCCTACGCTGATAAAGGAAATTTCATCCGTTCAAAACGTGCAAGAAGCTTTCTGAGAAACTTCTTTCTGATCTGTGAATTCATCTCACAGAGTTACAAACTATGCCTCAAGAAGCAGTTTGCTAACACTCTTTTCGTGGAATCTGGAACGTGATATTTGGTAGCCCATAGGGTACCATGGAGAAAAAGGAAATGTTCTCACATAATAACTACAGGGAAACTTTCTGAGAGATTGCTTTCTGTTGTGGGACTTCATCACACAGAGTTCCACCCTTCCCTTCTTGGAACAGTTTGCTAACACTGTTGTTGTGGATTCTGCAAAGGTATATTTAGGAGCTCATTCAAGGCTAGGGTGAAAAAGGAATTATCCTCACAAAAAAACTAAAGAGAAGCTTTCTGAGAAACTGCATTGCCATGTGTGAATGCAACTCACAGAGTTACACGTTTCTCTTCAGTGATCAGTTTGATAACACAGTTTTCTGGAAATCTGCAATTTGGTATTTCATAGCGTAATGAACCTTACGGTGACAAAGGAAATATCCACAGATGAAAACTAGAAAGAAGCTTTCTTAGAAACTTCTTGGTGATGTGTGAATTCAACTCAAAGAGTTACCCTTATGTGTCGTGGAGTAGTCCATTAACACTGTCTTTGAGGAAGCTGAGAAGGGTTTCCTTGGATCGCATTGAGGCCTACGCTGATCAAGGAAATTTCATCCGTTCAAAACGTGAAAGAAGCTTTCTGATAAACTTCTTGCTGATCTGTGAATTCATCTCACAGAGTTACAACCTATGCCTCAAGAAGCAGTTTGTTAACACTCTTTTCGTGGAATCTGGAAAGTGATATTTGGTAGCCCATAGGGGCCCATGGTGAAAAAGGAAATATCCTCACATAATAACTACAGAGAAACTTTCTGAGAGATTGCTTTCAGATGTGTGACTTCATCACACAGAGTTCCACCCTTCCCTTCTTGGAACTGTTTGCTAACACAGTTGTCGTGAATTCTGCAAAGGTATATTAGGGAGCTCATTGAGGGCTAGGGTGAAAAAGGAATTATCCTCACATAATCACTAAAGAGAAGCTTTCTGAGAAACTGCATTGCCATGTGTGAATGCAACACACAGTTTGACACAATAATCTTCAGTGATCAGTTTGTTAACACAGTTTTCTGGAAATCTGCAATTTGGTTTTTCATAGCGCAATGAACCTTACGGTGACAAAGGAAATATCCACAGATGAAAACTAGAAAGAAGCTTTCCTAGAAACTTGTTGGTGATGTGTGAATTCATCTCACAGAGTTACAATTATGTTTCGAGGAGCAGTCCATTAACACTGTCTTTGCGGAACATGAGAAGGGCTTCCTTGGATCGCATTGAGGCCTACGCTGATAAAGGAAATTTCATCCGTTCAAAACGTGAAAGAAGCTTTCTGTGAAACTTCTTTCTGATCTGTGAGTTCATCTCACAGACTTATAACTTAGACTTCAGGATGTAGTTTGCTAACACTCTTTTCGTGGAATCTGGAAAGTGATATTTGCTAGCCCTCAGGGGCCCATGGTGAAAAAGGAAATGTCCTGACATAATAACTACAGAGAAACTTTCTGAGAGATTGCTTTCTGATGTGTGACTTCATCACACAGAGTTCCACCATTCCCTTCTTGGAACAGTTTGCTAACACTGTTGTTGTTAATACTGCAAACGTATATTTGGGAGATCATTGAGGGCTAGGGTGAAAAAGGAATTATCCTCACACAATAACTAAAGAGAAGCTTTCTGAGAAACTGCATTGTCATGTGTGAATGCAACTCACAGAGTTACACGTTTCTCTTCAGTGATCAGTTTGTTAACACAGTTTTCTGGAAATCTGCAATTTGGTATTTCATAACGCATTGAACCTTACGGTGACAAAGGAAATATCCACAGATGAAAACTACAGAGAAGCTTTCTTAGACACTTCTTGGTGATGTGTGAATTCATCTCACAGAGTTACAAACTATGCCTCAAGAAGCAGTTTGCTAACACTCTTTTCGTGGAATCTGGAACGTGATATTTGGTAGCCCATGGGGTCCCATGGAGAAAAAGGAAATGTTCTCACATAATAACTACAGGGAAACTTTCTGAGAGATTGCTTTCTGTTGTGTGACTTCATCACACAGAGTTCCACCCTTCCCTTCTTGGAACAGTTTGCTAACACTGTTGTTGTGGATTCTGCAAAGGTATATTTAGGAGCTCATTCAAGGGTAGGGTGAAAAAGGAATTATCCTCACAAAATAACTAAAGAGAAGCTTTCTGAGAAACTGCATTGACATGTGTGAATGCAACTCACAGAGTTACACGTTTCTCTTCAGTGATCAGTTCGTTAACACAGTTTTCTTCAAATCTGCAATTTGGTATTTCATAGCGCAATGGAACATATGGTGACAAAGGACATATCCACAGATGAAAAGTAGAAATAAGCTTTCTTAGAAACTTCTTGGTGATGTGTGAATTCATCACACAGAGTTACACTTATGTTTCGTGGAGCAGTCCATTAACACTGTCTTTGAGGAAAATGAGAAGGGCTTCCTTGGATCGCATTGAGGCCAACGCTGATAAAGGAAATTTCATCCGTTCTAAACGTGAAAGAAGCTTTCTGAGAAACTTCTTGCTGATATGTGAATTCATCTCACAGAGTTACAACCTATGCCTCAAGAAGCAGTTTGCTAACACTCTTTTCGTGGAATCTGGAAAGTGATATTTGGTAGCCCATAGGGGCCCATGGTGAAAAAGGTAATGTCCTCACATAATAACTACAGAGAAACTTTCTGAGAGATTGCTTTCTGATGTGTGACTTCATCACACAGAGTTCCACCATTCCCTTCTTGGAACAGTTTGCTAACACTGTTGTTGTTAATACTGCAAACGTATATTTGGGAGATCATTGAGGGCTAGGGTGAAAAAGGAATTATCCTCACACAATAACTAAAGAGAAGCTTTCTGAGAAACTGCATTGTCATGTGTGAATGCAACTCACAGAGTTACACGTTTCTCTTCAGTGATCAGTTTGTTAACACAGTTTTCTGGAAATCTGCAATTTGGTATTTCATAACGCATTGAACCTTACGGTGACAAAGGAAATATCCACAGATGAAAACTAGAGAGAAGCTTTCTTAGACACTTCTTGGTGATGTGTGAATTCATCTCACAGAGTTACACTTATGTATCGTGGAGCAGTCCATTAACACTGTCGTAGAGTAAGCTGAGAAGGGCTTCCTTGGATCGCATTGAGGCCTACGCTGATAAAGGAAATTTCATCCGTTCAAAACGTGAAAGAAGCTTTCTGAGAAACTTCTCTCTAATCTGTGAGTTCATCTCACAGGTTTACAACCTATGCCTCAAGAAGCAGTTTCCTAACACTCTTTTCGTGGAATCTGGAAAGTTATATTTGGTAGCCCATAGGGACCCATGGGGAAAAGGGAGATATCCTCACATCATAACTACAGAGAAACTTTGTGAGAGATTGCTTTCTGATGTGTGAATTCATCACACTGAGTTCCACCCTTCCCTTCTTGGAACAGTTTGCTAAGACTGTTGTCGTGGATTCTGCAAAGGTATATTTGGGAGCTCATTGAGGACTAGGGTGAAAAAGGAATTATCCTCACATAATAAAAAAAGAGAAGCTTTCTGAGAAACTGCATTGCCATGTGTGAATGCAACTCACAGAGTTACACGTTTCTCTTCAGTGATCAGTTTGTTAACACAGTTTTCTGGAAATCTGGAATTTGGTATTTCATAGCGCAATGGAACAACTTACGGAGACAAAGGAAATATCCACAGATGAAAACTAGAAAGAAGCTTTCTAAGAAACTTCTTAGTGAAGTGTGAATTCATCTCAGAGAGTTACACTTATGTATCGTGGAGCAGTCCATTAACACTGTCTTTGAAGAAGCTGAGAAGGGTTTCCTTGGATGGCATTGAGGCATACGCTGATCAAGGAAATTTCATCCGTTCAAAACTTGAAAAAGCTTTCTGAGAAACTTCTTGCTTATCTGTGAATTCATCTCACAGGGTTAAAACCTATACCTCAAGAAGCAGTTTGCTAGCACACTTTTCGTGGATTCTGGAAAGTGATATTTGGTAGCACATAGGGGCCCATGGTGAAAAAGGAAATGACCTCACATAATAACTACAGAGAAACTTTCTGAGAGATTGCTTTCTGTTGTGTGACTTCATCACACAGAGTTCCACCCTTCCCTTCTTGGAACAGTTTGCTAACACTGTTGTTGTTAATTCTGCAAAGGTATATTTGGGAGCTCATTGAAGATCAGGGTGAAAAAGGAATTATCCTCACAAAATAACTAAAGAGAAGCTTTCTGAGAAACTGCATTGCCATGTGTGAATGCAACTCACAGAGTTACACGTTTCTCTTCAGTGATCAGTTTGATAACACAGCTTTCTGGAAATCTGCAATTTGGTATTTCATAGCGCAATGAACCTTACGGTGACAAAGGAAATATCCACAGATGAAAACTAGAAAGAAGCTTTCTTAGAAACTTCTTGGTGATGTGTGAATTCAACTCAAAGAGTTACCCTTATGTGTCGTGGAGCAGTCCATTAACACTGTCTTTGAGGAAGCTGAGAAGGGTTTCCTTGGATCGCATTGAGGCCTACGCTGATCAAGGAAATTTCATCCGTTCAAAACGTGAAAGAAGCTTTCTGATAAACTTCTTTCTGATCTGTGAATTCATCTCACAGAGTTACAACCTATGCCTCAAGAAGCAGTTTGTTAACACTCTTTTCGTGGAATCTGGAAAGTGATATTTGGTAGCCCATAGGGGCCCATGGTGAAAAAGGAAATATCCTCACATAATAACTACAGAGAAACTTTCTGAGAGATTGCTTTCAGATGTGTGACTTCATCACACAGAGTTCCACCCTTCCCTTCTTGGAACTGTTTGCTCTCACTGTTGTCGTGAATTCTGCAAAGGATATTTGGGAGCTCATTGAGGTTTTGGGTGAAAAAGGAATTATCCTCACATAATAACTAAAGAGAAGCTTTCTGAGAAACTGCATTGCCATGTGTGAATGCAACTCACAGAGTTACACGTTTCTCTTCAGTGATCAGTTTGTTAACACAGTTTTCTGGAAATCTTCAATTTGATATTTCATAGCCCAATGAACCTTACGGTGACAAAGGAAATATCCACAGATGAAAACTAGAAAGTATCTTTCATAGAAACTTCTTGGTGATATGTGAATTCATCTCACCGAGTTACACTTATGTTTCGTGGAGCAGTCCATTAACACTGTCTTTGAGGAAGGTGAGAAGGGCTTCCTTGGATCGCATTGAGGCCTATGCTGATAAAGGAAATTTCATCGGTTCAAAACGTGAAAGAAGCTTTCTGAGAAACTTCTTTCTGATCTGTGAGTTCATCTCACAGACTTATAACTTAGACTTCAGGAAGCAGTTTGCTAACACTCTTTTCGTGGAATCTGGAAAGTGATATTTGGTAGCCCATAGGGGTCCATGGTGACAAAGGAAATGTCATCACATAATGCCTACAGGGAAACTTTGTGAGAGATTGCTTTCTGATGTGTGACTTCATCCCACAGAGTTCCACCCTTCCCTTCTTGGAACAGTTTGCTAACACTGTTGTCGTGGATTCTGCAAGGATATATTTGGGAGCTCATTGAGGGCTAGGGTGAAAAAGGAATTATCCTCTCATAATAACTACAGAGAAGCTTTTTGAGAAACTGCATTGCCATGAGTGAATGCAACTCACAGAGTTACACATTTCTCTTCAGTGATCAGTTTGTTAACACAGTTTTCTGGAAATCTGCAATTTGGTATTTCATAGCGCAATGAACCTTACGGTGACAAAGGAAATATCCACAGATGAAAACTAGAAAGATTTCTTAGAAACTTCTCGGTGACGAGTGTATTCATCGAGCAGAGTTACACTTATGTTTCGAGGAGCAGTCCATTCACACTGTCTTTGGGGATCCTGAGAAGGGCTTCCTTGGATCGCAATGAGGCCTACGCTGATAAAGGAAATTTCATCCGTTCAAAACGTGCAAGAAGCTTTCTGAGAAACTTCTTTCTGATCTGTGAATTCATCTCACAGAGTTACAAACTATGCCTCAAGAAGCAGTTTGCTAACACTCTTTTCGTGGAATCTGGAACGTGATATTTGGTAGCCCATAGGGTACCATGGAGAAAAAGGAAATGTTCTCACATAATAACTACAGGGAAACTTTCTGAGAGATTGCTTTCTGTTGTGGGACTTCATCACACAGAGTTCCACCCTTCCCTTCTTGGAACAGTTTGCTAACACTGTTGTTGTGGATTCTGCAAAGGTATATTTAGGAGCTCATTCAAGGCTAGGGTGAAAAAGGAATTATCCTCACAAAAAAACTAAAGAGAAGCTTTCTGAGAAACTGCATTGCCATGTGTGAATGCAACTCACAGAGTTACACGTTTCTCTTCAGTGATCAGTTTGATAACACAGTTTTCTGGAAATCTGCAATTTGGTATTTCATAGCGTAATGAACCTTACGGTGACAAAGGAAATATCCACAGATGAAAACTAGAAAGAAGCTTTCTTAGAAACTTCTTGGTGATGTGTGAATTCAACTCAAAGAGTTACCCTTATGTGTCGTGGAGTAGTCCATTAACACTGTCTTTGAGGAAGCTGAGAAGGGTTTCCTTGGATCGCATTGAGGCCTACGCTGATCAAGGAAATTTCATCCGTTCAAAACGTGAAAGAAGCTTTCTGATAAACTTCTTGCTGATCTGTGAATTCATCTCACAGAGTTACAACCTATGCCTCAAGAAGCAGTTTGTTAACACTCTTTTCGTGGAATCTGGAAAGTGATATTTGGTAGCCCATAGGGGCCCATGGTGAAAAAGGAAATATCCTCACATAATAACTACAGAGAAACTTTCTGAGAGATTGCTTTCAGATGTGTGACTTCATCACACAGAGTTCCACCCTTCCCTTCTTGGAACTGTTTGCTAACACAGTTGTCGTGAATTCTGCAAAGGTATATTAGGGAGCTCATTGAGGGCTAGGGTGAAAAAGGAATTATCCTCACATAATCACTAAAGAGAAGCTTTCTGAGAAACTGCATTGCCATGTGTGAATGCAACACACAGTTTGACACAATAATCTTCAGTGATCAGTTTGTTAACACAGTTTTCTGGAAATCTGCAATTTGGTTTTTCATAGCGCAATGAACCTTACGGTGACAAAGGAAATATCCACAGATGAAAACTAGAAAGAAGCTTTCCTAGAAACTTGTTGGTGATGTGTGAATTCATCTCACAGAGTTACAATTATGTTTCGAGGAGCAGTCCATTAACACTGTCTTTGCGGAACATGAGAAGGGCTTCCTTGGATCGCATTGAGGCCTACGCTGATAAAGGAAATTTCATCCGTTCAAAACGTGAAAGAAGCTTTCTGTGAAACTTCTTTCTGATCTGTGAGTTCATCTCACAGACTTATAACTTAGACTTCAGGATGTAGTTTGCTAACACTCTTTTCGTGGAATCTGGAAAGTGATATTTGCTAGCCCTCAGGGGCCCATGGTGAAAAAGGAAATGTCCTGACATAATAACTACAGAGAAACTTTCTGAGAGATTGCTTTCTGATGTGTGACTTCATCACACAGAGTTACACACTTCCCGTCTTGGAACAGTTTGCTAACACAGTTGTCGTGGATTCTGCAAAGGTATATTTGGGAGATCATTGAGGGATAGGGTGAAAAAGGAATGAATCTCACATAATAACTAAAGAGAAGCTTTCTAAGAAACTGCATTGCCATGTGTGAATGCAACTCACAGAGTTACACGTTTCTCTTCAGTGATCAGTTTGTTAACACAGTTTTCTGGAAACCTGCATTTAGGTATTTCATAGCACAATGAACCTTACGGGGAAAAAGGAAATATCCACAGATGAAAAGTAGAAAGAAGCATTCATAGAAACTTTTTGGTGATGTGTGAATTCATCTCACAGACTTACACTTATGTTTCGTGGAGCAGTCCATTAACACTGCCTTTGGGAACCTGAGAGGGGCTTCCTTGGATCGCATTGAGGCCAACGCTGATAAAGGAAATTTCATCCTTACTAATCGTGAAAGAAGCTTTCTGAGAAACTTCTTGCTGATATGTGAATTCATCTCACAGAGTTACAACCTATGCCTCAAGAAGCAGTTTGCTAACACTCTTTTCGTGGAATCTGGAAAGTGATAATTGGTAGCCCATAGGGGCCCATGGTGAAAAACGTAATGTCCTCACATAATAACTACAGAGACACTTTCTGAGAGATTGCTTTCTGATGTGTGACTTCATCACACAGAGTTCCACCATTCGCTTCTTGGAACAGTTTGCTAACACTGTTGTTGTTAATACTTCAAACGTATATTTGGGAGATCATTGAGGGCTAGGGTGAAAAAGGAATTATCCTCACATAAAAACTAAAGAGAAGCTTTCTGAGAAACTGCATTGTCATGTGTGAATGCAACTCACAGAGTTACACGTTTCTCTTCAGTGATCAGTTTGTTAACACAGTTTTCTGGAAATGTGCAATTTGGTATTTCAAAACACATTGAACCTTACGGTGACAAAGGAAATATCCACAGATGAAAACTAGAAAGAAGCTTTCTTAGACACTTCTTGGTGATGTGTGAATTCATCTCACAGAGTTACACTTATGTTTCGTGGAGCAGTCCATTAACACTGTCTTAGAGTAAGCTGAGAAGGGCTTCCTTGGATCGCATTGAGGCCTATGCTGAAAAAGGAAATTTCATCCGTTCAAAACGTAAAAGAAGCTTTCTGAGAAACTTCTTGCTTATCTGTGAATTCATCTCACAGAGTTAAAACCTATACCTCAAGAAGAAGTTTGCTAACACTCTTTTCGTGGAATCTGGAAAGTGATATTTGGTAGCACATAGGGGCCCATGGTGAACAAGGAAATGACCTCACATAATAACTACAGAGAAACTTTCTGAGAGATTGCTTTCTGTTGTGTGACTTCATCACACAGAGTTCCACCCTTCCCTTCTTGGAACAGTTTGCTAACACTGTTGTTGTTAATTCTGCAAAGGTATATTTGGGAGCTCATTGAAGGCCAGGGTGAAAAAGGAATTATCCTCACAAAATAACTAAAGAGAAGCTTTCTGAGAAACTGCATTGCCATGTGTGAATGCAACTCACAGAGTTACACGTTTCTCTTCAGTGATCAGTTTGATAACACAGTTTTCTGGAAATCTGCAATTTGGTATTTCATACCGCAATGAACCTTACGGTGACAAAGGAAATATTCACAGATGAAAACTAGAAAGAAGCTTTCTTAGAAACTTCTTGGTGATGTGTGAATTCAACTCAAAGAGTTACCCTTATGTGTCATGGAGCAGTCCATTAACACTGTCTTTGAGGAAGCTGAGAAGGGTTTCCTTGGATCGCATTGAGGCCTACGCTGATCAAGGAAATTTCATCCGTTCAAAACGTGAAAGAAGCTTTCTGAGAAACTTCTTTCTGATCTGTGAGTTCATCTCACAGACTTATAACTTAGACTTCAGGAAGCAGTTGGCTAACACTCTTGTCGTGGAATCTGGAAAGTGATATTTGGTAGCCCATAGGGGCTCATGGTGAAAAAGGAAATGTCCTCACATTATAACTACAGAGATACTTTCTGAGAGATTGCTTTCAGAAGTGTGACTTCATCACACAGAGTTCCACCCTTCCCTTCTTGGAACTGTTTGCTAACACTGTTGTCGTGAATTCTGCAAAGGTATATTTGGGAGCTCATTGAGGGCTAGGGTGAAAAAGAGATTATCCTCACATAACAACTAAAGAGAAGCTTTCTGAGAAACTGCATTGCCATTTGTGAATGCAACTCACAAAGTGACACCATAATCTTCAGTGATCAGTTTTTTAACACAGTTTACTGGAAATCTGCAATTTGGTTTTTCATAGCGCAATGAACCTTACGGTGACAAAGGAAATATCCACAGATGAAAACTAGAAAGAAGCTTTCCTAGAAACTTCTTGGTGATGTGTGAATTCATCTCACAGAGTTACACTTATGTTTCGAGGAGCAGTCAATTATCACTGTCTTTGCGGAACATGAGAAGGACTTCCTTGCATCGCATTGAGGCCTACGCTGATAAAGGAAATCTCATCCGTTCCAAACGTGAAAGAAGCTTTCTGTGAAAATTCTCTCTGATCTGTGAATTCATCTGACAAAGTTACAACCTATGCCTCAAGAAGCAGTTTGCTAACACTCTTTTCGTGGAATCTGGAAAGTGATGTTTGGTAGCCCAGAGGGGCCCATATTGAAAAAGGAAATGTCCTCACATAATAACTACAGAGAAACTTTCTGAGAGATTGGTTTCTGTTGTGTGACTTCACAACACAGAGTTCCATCCTTCCCTTCTTGGAACAGTTTGCTAACACTGTTGTTGTGGATTCTGCAAAGGTATATTTGGGAGCTCATTGAGGGCTGGGGTGAAAAAGGAATTATCCTCTCATAATAACTACAGAGAAGCTTTTTGAGAAACTGCATTGCCATGAGTGAATGCAACTCACAGAGTTACACATTTCTCTTCAGTGATCAGTTTGTTAACACAGTTTTCTGGAAATCTGCAATTTGGTATTTCATAGCGCAATGAACCTTACGGTGACAAAGGAAATATCCACAGATGAAAACTAGAAAGATTTCTTAGAAACTTCTCGGTGACGAGTGTATTCATCGAGCAGAGTTACACTTATGTTTCGAGGAGCAGTCCATTCACACTGTCTTTGGGGATCCTGAGAAGGGCTTCCTTGGATCGCAATGAGGCCTACGCTGATAAAGGAAATTTCATCCGTTCAAAACGTGCAAGAAGCTTTCTGAGAAACTTCTTTCTGATCTGTGAATTCATCTCACAGAGTTACAAACTATGCCTCAAGAAGCAGTTTGCTAACACTCTTTTCGTGGAATCTGGAACGTGATATTTGGTAGCCCATAGGGTACCATGGAGAAAAAGGAAATGTTCTCACATAATAACTACAGGGAAACTTTCTGAGAGATTGCTTTCTGTTGTGTGACTTCATCACACAGAGTTCCACCCTTCCCTTCTTGGAACAGTTTGCTAACACTGTTGTTGTGGATTCTGCAAAGGTATATTTAGGAGCTCATTCAAGGCTAGGGTGAAAAAGGAATTATCCTCACAAAAAAACTAAAGAGAAGCTTTCTGAGAAACTGCATTGCCATGTGTGAATGCAACTCACAGAGTTACACGTTTCTCTTCAGTGATCAGTTTGATAACACAGTTTTCTGGAAATCTGCAATTTGGTATTTCATAGCGTAATGAACCTTACGGTGACAAAGGAAATATCCACAGATGAAAACTAGAAAGAAGCTTTCTTAGAAACTTCTTGGTGATGTGTGAATTCAACTCAAAGAGTTACCCTTATGTGTCGTGGAGTAGTCCATTAACACTGTCTTTGAGGAAGCTGAGAAGGGTTTCCTTGGATCGCATTGAGGCCTACGCTGATCAAGGAAATTTCATCCGTTCAAAACGTGAAAGAAGCTTTCTGATAAACTTCTTGCTGATCTGTGAATTCATCTCACAGAGTTACAACCTATGCCTCAAGAAGCAGTTTGTTAACACTCTTTTCGTGGAATCTGGAAAGTGATATTTGGTAGCCCATAGGGGCCCATGGTGAAAAAGGAAATATCCTCACATAATAACTACAGAGAAACTTTCTGAGAGATTGCTTTCAGATGTGTGACTTCATCACACAGAGTTCCACCCTTCCCTTCTTGGAACTGTTTGCTAACACAGTTGTCGTGAATTCTGCAAAGGTATATTAGGGAGCTCATTGAGGGCTAGGGTGAAAAAGGAATTATCCTCACATAATCACTAAAGAGAAGCTTTCTGAGAAACTGCATTGCCATGTGTGAATGCAACACACAGTTTGACACAATAATCTTCAGTGATCAGTTTGTTAACACAGTTTTCTGGAAATCTGCAATTTGGTTTTTCATAGCGCAATGAACCTTACGGTGACAAAGGAAATATCCACAGATGAAAACTAGAAAGAAGCTTTCCTAGAAACTTGTTGGTGATGTGTGAATTCATCTCACAGAGTTACAATTATGTTTCGAGGAGCAGTCCATTAACACTGTCTTTGCGGAACATGAGAAGGGCTTCCTTGGATCGCATTGAGGCCTACGCTGATAAAGGAAATTTCATCCGTTCAAAACGTGAAAGAAGCTTTCTGTGAAACTTCTTTCTGATCTGTGAGTTCATCTCACAGACTTATAACTTAGACTTCAGGATGTAGTTTGCTAACACTCTTTTCGTGGAATCTGGAAAGTGATATTTGCTAGCCCTCAGGGGCCCATGGTGAAAAAGGAAATGTCCTGACATAATAACTACAGAGAAACTTTCTGAGAGATTGCTTTCTGATGTGTGACTTCATCACACAGAGTTACACACTTCCCGTCTTGGAACAGTTTGCTAACACAGTTGTCGTGGATTCTGCAAAGGTATATTTGGGAGATCATTGAGGGATAGGGTGAAAAAGGAATGAATCTCACATAATAACTAAAGAGAAGCTTTCTAAGAAACTGCATTGCCATGTGTGAATGCAACTCACAGAGTTACACGTTTCTCTTCAGTGATCAGTTTGTTAACACAGTTTTCTGGAAACCTGCATTTAGGTATTTCATAGCACAATGAACCTTACGGGGAAAAAGGAAATATCCACAGATGAAAAGTAGAAAGAAGCATTCATAGAAACTTTTTGGTGATGTGTGAATTCATCTCACAGACTTACACTTATGTTTCGTGGAGCAGTCCATTAACACTGCCTTTGGGAACCTGAGAGGGGCTTCCTTGGATCGCATTGAGGCCAACGCTGATAAAGGAAATTTCATCCTTACTAATCGTGAAAGAAGCTTTCTGAGAAACTTCTTGCTGATATGTGAATTCATCTCACAGAGTTACAACCTATGCCTCAAGAAGCAGTTTGCTAACACTCTTTTCGTGGAATCTGGAAAGTGATAATTGGTAGCCCATAGGGGCCCATGGTGAAAAACGTAATGTCCTCACATAATAACTACAGAGACACTTTCTGAGAGATTGCTTTCTGATGTGTGACTTCATCACACAGAGTTCCACCATTCGCTTCTTGGAACAGTTTGCTAACACTGTTGTTGTTAATACTTCAAACGTATATTTGGGAGATCATTGAGGGCTAGGGTGAAAAAGGAATTATCCTCACATAAAAACTAAAGAGAAGCTTTCTGAGAAACTGCATTGTCATGTGTGAATGCAACTCACAGAGTTACACGTTTCTCTTCAGTGATCAGTTTGTTAACACAGTTTTCTGGAAATGTGCAATTTGGTATTTCATAACACATTGAACCTTACGGTGACAAAGGAAATATCCACAGATGAAAACTAGAAAGAAGCTTTCTTAGACACTTCTTGGTGATGTGTGAATTCATCTCACAGAGTTACACTTATGTTTCGTGGAGCAGTCCATTAACACTGTCTTAGAGTAAGCTGAGAAGGGCTTCCTTGGATCGCATTGAGGCCTACGCTGAAAAAGGAAATTTCATCCGTTCAAAACGTAAAAGAAGCTTTCTGAGAAACTTCTTGCTTATCTGTGAATTCATCTCACAGAGTTAAAACCTATACCTCAAGAAGAAGTTTGCTAACACTCTTTTCGTGGAATCTGGAAAGTGATATTTGGTAGCACATAGGGGCCCATGGTGAACAAGGAAATGACCTCACATAATAACTACAGAGAAACTTTCTGAGAGATTGCTTTCTGTTGTGTGACTTCATCACACAGAGTTCCACCCTTCCCTTCTTGGAACAGTTTGCTAACACTGTTGTTGTTAATTCTGCAAAGGTATATTTGGGAGCTCATTGAAGGCCAGGGTGAAAAAGGAATTATCCTCACAAAATAACTAAAGAGAAGCTTTCTGAGAAACTGCATTGCCATGTGTGAATGCAACTCACAGAGTTACACGTTTCTCTTCAGTGATCAGTTTGATAACACAGTTTTCTGGAAATCTGCAATTTGGTATTTCATACCGCAATGAACCTTACGGTGACAAAGGAAATATTCACAGATGAAAACTAGAAAGAAGCTTTCTTAGAAACTTCTTGGTGATGTGTGAATTCAACTCAAAGAGTTACCCTTATGTGTCATGGAGCAGTCCATTAACACTGTCTTTGAGGAAGCTGAGAAGGGTTTCCTTGGATCGCATTGAGGCCTACGCTGATCAAGGAAATTTCATCCGTTCAAAACGTGAAAGAAGCTTTCTGAGAAACTTCTTTCTGATCTGTGAGTTCATCTCACAGACTTATAACTTAGACTTCAGGAAGCAGTTGGCTAACACTCTTGTCGTGGAATCTGGAAAGTGATATTTGGTAGCCCATAGGGGCTCATGGTGAAAAAGGAAATGTCCTCACATTATAACTACAGAGATACTTTCTGAGAGATTGCTTTCAGAAGTGTGACTTCATCACACAGAGTTCCACCCTTCCCTTCTTGGAACTGTTTGCTAACACTGTTGTCGTGAATTCTGCAAAGGTATATTTGGGAGCTCATTGAGGGCTAGGGTGAAAAAGAGATTATCCTCACATAACAACTAAAGAGAAGCTTTCTGAGAAACTGCATTGCCATTTGTGAATGCAACTCACAGAGTGACACCATAATCTTCAGTGATCAGTTTTTTAACACAGTTTACTGGAAATCTGCAATTTGGTTTTTCATAGCGCAATGAACCTTACGGTGACAAAGGAAATATCCACAGATGAAAACTAGAAAGAAGCTTTCCTAGAAACTTCTTGGTGATGTGTGAATTCATCTCACAGAGTTACACTTATGTTTCGAGGAGCAGTCAATTATCACTGTCTTTGCGGAACATGAGAAGGGCTTCCTTGCATCGCATTGAGGCCTACGCTGATAAAGGAAATCTCATCCGTTCCAAACGTGAAAGAAGCTTTCTGTGAAAATTCTCTCTGATCTGTGAATTCATCTGACAAAGTTACAACCTATGCCTCAAGAAGCAGTTTGCTAACACTCTTTTCGTGGAATCTGGAAAGTGATGTTTGGTAGCCCAGAGGGGCCCATATTGAAAAAGGAAATGTCCTCACATAATAACTACAGAGAAACTTTCTGAGAGATTGGTTTCTGTTGTGTGACTTCACAACACAGAGTTCCATCCTTCCCTTCTTGGAACAGTTTGCTAACACTGTTGTTGTGGATTCTGCAAAGGTATATTTGGGAGCTCATTGAGGGCTAGGGTAAAAAAGGAATTATCCTCTTATAATAACTAAAGAGAGCTTTCTGAGAAACTGCATTGCCATGTGTGAATGCAACTCACAGAGTTACTCGTTTCTCTTCAGTGATCAGTTTGTTAACACAGTTTTCTGGAAATCTGCAATTTGGTATTTCATTATGCTAAATGAACCTTACGGTGACAAAGGAAATACCACAGATGAAAACTAGAAAGAAGCTTCCCTAGAAACTTCTTCGTGATGTGTGAATTCATCTCACAGAGTTACACTTATGTTTCGAGGCGCAGTCCATTAACACTGTCTTTGCGGAACATGAGAAGGGCTTCCTTGGATCGCATTGAGGCCTACGCTGATATAGGAAATTTCATCCGTTCAAAACGGGAAAGAAGCTTTCTGAGAAACTTCTTTCTGATCTGTGAATTCACCTCACCGAGGTACAACCTATGTCTCAAGAAGCAGTTTGCTAACACTCTTTTCGTGGAATCTGGAAAGTGATATTTGGTAGCCCATAGTTGCCCAAGGTGAAAAAGGAAATGTCCTCACATAATAGCTACAGAGAAACATTGTGAGACATTGCTTTCTGATGTGTGACTTCATCACACAGAGTTCCACCCTTGCCTTCTTGGAAGAGTTTGCTAACACTGTTGTCGTGGATTCTGCAAAAGTATATTTGGGAGCTCATTGAGGGCTAGGGTGAGAAAGGAATTATCCTCACATAATAACTAAAGAGAAGCTTTCTGAGAAACTGCATTGAGATGTGTGAAAGCAACTCACAGAGCTACACGTTTCTCTTCAGTGTTCAGTTTGTTAACACAGTTTTCTGGAAATCTGCAATTTGGTATTTCACTGCGCAATGAACCTTACGGTGACAAAGGAAATATCCACAGATGAAAACTAGAAAGAAGCTTTCTAAGAAACTTCTTGGTGATGTGTGAATTCATCTCACAGAGTTACACTTATGTATCGTGGAGCAGTCCATTAACACTGTCTTTCAGGAAGCTGAGAAGGGCTTCCTTGGATGGCATTGAGGCGAACGCTGATCAAGGAAATTTCAAGGTTTGAAAACGTGAAAGAAGCTTTCTGAGAACCTTCTTGCTGCTCTGTGAATTCATCTCAGAGAGTTAAAAACTATACCTCAAGAAGAAGTTTGCTAACACACTTTTTGTCGAATCTAAAAAGTGATATTTGGTAACCCATAGGGGCCCATGGTGAAAAAGGAAATGTCCTCACATAATAACTACAGAGAAACTTTCTGAGAGATAGCTTTCTGATGTGTGACTTCATCACACAGAGTTCCACCATTCCCTTCTTGGAACAGTTTGCTAACACTGTTGTCGTCAATTCTGCAAAGGTATATTTGGGATCTCATTGAGGGCTAGGGTGAAAAAGGAATTTTACTCTCATAATAACTAAAGAGAAGCTTTCTGAGAAACTGCATTGCCATGTGTGAATGCAACTCACAGAGTTACACGTTTCTCTTCAGTGATCAGTTTGTTAACACAGTTTTCTGGAAATCTGCAATTTGGTATTTCATAGCGCAATGAAACTTACGGTGACAAAGGAAATATCCACAGATGAAAACTAGAGAGAAGCTTTCTTAGACACTTCTTGGTGATGTGTGAATTCATCTCACAGAGTTACACTTATGTTTCGTGGAGCAGTCCATTAACACTGTATTAGAGGAAGCTGAGAAGGGCTTCCTTGGATCGCATTGAGGCCTACGCTGACAAAGGAAATTTCATCCGTTCAAAACGTGAAAGAAGCTTTCTGATAAACTTCGTTCTGATCTGTGAGTTCATCGCACAGACTTATAACTTAGACTTCAGGAAGTAGTTTGCTAACACTCTTTTCGTGGAATATGGAAAGTGAAATTTGGTAGCCCATAGGGGCCCATGGTGAAAAAGGAAATGTCCTCACATAATATCTACAGAGAAACTTTCTGAGAGATTGCTATCTGATGTGTGACTTCATAACACAGAGTTCCACCCTTCCCTTTATGGAACAATCTAGTAACACTGTTGTTGTGGATTCTGCAAAGGTATATTTGGGAGCTCATTGAGGGCTAGGGTGAAAAAGGAATTATCCTCACATAATAACTAAAGAGAAGCTTTCTGAGAAACTGCGTTGCCATGTGTGAATTCATCTCACAGAGTTACAAGCTATGCCTCAAGAAGCAGTTTGCTAGCACTCTTTTCGTGGAATCTGGAAAGTGATATTGGGTAGCCCTATAGGGTCCATAGTGAAAAAGGAAATGTCCTTACATAAGAATTACAGAGAAACTTTCTGAGAGATTGCTTTCTGATGTGTGACTTCATCACACAGAATTCCACTCTTCCCTTCTTGGAACAGTTTGGTAACACTGTTGTCGTAGATTCTGCAAAGGTATATTTGGGAGCTCATTGAGGGCTAGGGTGCAAAAGGAATTATCCTCACATAGTAACTAAAGAGAAGCTTTCTGAGAAACTGCGTTGCCATGTGTGACTGCAACTCACAGATTTACATGTTTCTCTTCAGTGATCAGTTTGTTAACACGGTTTTCTGGAAAACTGCAATTTGGTATTTCATAGCGCAATGGAACTTATGGTGACAAAGGAAATATCCACAGATGAAAACTAGAAAGAAGCTTTCTTAGAAACTTCTTGGTGATGTGTGAATTCATCTCACAGAGTTACACGTATGTTTCGTGGAGCAGTCCATTAACACTGTCTTTGGGGAACCTGAGAAGGGCTTCCTTGGATCGCATTGAGGCCCACGCTGATAAAGGAAATTTCATCCGTTCAAAACTTGAAAGATGCTTTTTGAGAAACTTCTTTCTGATCTGTGAGTTCATCTCACAGAGTTACAGCCTATGCCTCAAGAAGCAGTTTGTTAACACTCTTTTCGTGGAATCTGGAAAGTGATATTTGGTAGCCCATAGGGACCCATGATGAAAAAGGAAATGTCCTCACATAACAACTACAGAGAAAGTTTCTGAGAGATTGCTTTCTGATATATGACTTCATCACATTGAGTTCCACCCTTCCCTTCTTGGAACAGTTTGCTAACACTGTTGTCGTGGATTCTGCAAAGGTATTTTTGAGAGCTCATTGAGGGCTAGGGTTAAAAAGGAATTATCCTCACATAATAACTAAAGAGAAGCTTTCCAAGAAACTGCATTGCCATGTATGAATGCAACTCACAGAGTTACACGTTTCTCTTAAGTGATCAATTTGTTAACACAGTTTTCGGGAAATCTGCAAATTGGTATTTCATAGCGCAATGGAACTTATGGTGACAAAGGAAATATCCACAGATGAAAACTAGAAAGAAGCTTTCTTAGAAACTTCTTGGTGATGTGTGAATTCATCTCACAGAGTTACACTTATGGTTCGTGGAGCAGTCCATTGACACTGTCTTTGAGGAAGCTGAGAAGGGCTTCCTTGGATCGCACTGAAGCCTACGCTGATAAAGGACATTTCATCCGTTCAAAACGTGAAAGAAGCTTTCTGAGAAACTTTTTTCTGATCTGTGAGTTCATCTCACAGACTTATAACTAAGACTTCAGGCAGCAGTTTGCTAACACTCTTTTCGTGGAATCTGCAAAGTGATATTTGGTAGCCCATAGGGGCCCATGGTAAAAAAGGAAATGTCCTCACATAAAAACTACGGAGAAACTTACGGAGAGATTGCTTTCTGATGTGTGACTTCATCACACAGAATTCCACGCATCCCTTCTTGGAACAATTTACTAAGACTGTGGTTGTGGATTCTGGAAAGGTATATTGGGAAGCTCATTGAGGGCCAGTGTGAAAAAGGAATTATCCTCTCATAATAACTAAAGAGAAGCTTCCTGAGAAACTGCATTGCCATGTGTGAATGCAACTCACAGAGTTACACGTTTCTCTTCAGTGATCAGTTTGTTAACACAGTTTTCTGGAAATCTGCAATTTGGTATTTCATAGCGCAACGAACCTCACGGTGACAAAGGAAACATCCACAGAAGAAAACTAGAGAGAAACTTTCTTAGAAACTTCTAGGTGATGTGTGAATTCATCTCACAGAGTTACACTTATGTTTCGTGGAGCAGTCCATTAACACTGTCTTTGGGAACCTGAGAGGGGCTTCCTTGGATCGCATTGAGGCCTACGCTGATAAAGGAAATTTCATCCGTTCAAAACTTGAAAGAATCTTTCTGAGAAACTTCTTTCTGATCTGTGAGTTCATCTCACAGACGTATAACTTAGACTTCAGGAAGCATTTTGCTAACACTCTTTTCGTGGAATCTGGAAAGTGATATTTGGTAGCCCATGGGGCCCATGGTGAAAAAGGAAATGACCTCACATAATAACTACAGAAAAACTTTCCGAGAGATTGCTTTCTGATGTGTGACTTCATCACACAGAGTCCACCCATCCCTTCTTGGAACAGTTTGCTAACACTGTTGTTGTGGATTCTGCAAAGGTATATTTGGAAGCTCATTGAGGGCTAGGGTGAAAAAGGAATGATCCTCTCATAATAACTAAACAGAAGCTTTCTGAGAAACTGCATTGCCATGTGTGAATGCAACTCACAGAGTTACACGTTTCGCTTCAGTGATCAGTTTGTTAACACAGTTCTCTGGAAATCTGCAATTTGGTATTTCATAGAGCCGTGAACCTTACGGTAACAAAGGAAATATCCACAGATGAAAACTAGAAAGAAGCTTTCTTAGATACTTCTTGGTGATGTGTGAATTCATCTCACAGAGTTACACTTATGTTTCGTGGAGCAGTCAATTAACACTCTCTTTGGGGAACCTGAGAAGGGCTTCCTTGGATCGCATTGAGACCTACGCTGATCAAGGAAATTGCATCCGTTCAAAACGTGAAAGAAGCTTTCTGAGAAACTTCTTTCTGATCTGTGAGTGCATCTCACAGACTTATAACTTAGACTTCAGGAAGCAGTTTGCTAACACTCTTTTCGTGGAATTAGGAAAGTGATATTTGGTAGCCCCTAGGGGCCCAAGGTGAAAAAGGAAATGTCCTCACATAGTAACTACAGAGAAACTTTCTGAGAGATTGCTTTCTGATATGTGCCTTCATCACACAGAGTTCCAAACTTCCCTTTCTAGAACAGTTTGATAACACTGTTGTCGTGGATTCTGCAAAGTGATATTTGGGAGCCCTTACGGGCTCAGGGTTAAAAAGGAAATATCCTCACATAAAAACTAGAGAGAAGCTTTCTGATAGATTGCTTTCTGATCTGTGACTTCATCACACAGAGTTCCACCCTTCCCATCTTGGAACAGTTTTCTAACACTGTTGTCGTGGAATCTGCAAAGTGATCTTTAGGAGCTCATTGAGGGCTCTGGTGAGAAAGGAAATATCCTCAGATTAAAACTGGAAAGATGCCTTCTGAGAAACTGCATTGCCATGTGTGAATGCAACTCACAGAGTTACAAATTTCTCTTCAGTGATCAGTTTTTTAACACAGTTTTCTGGAAATGTGCAATTAGATACTTCATAGCGCAATGAAGCTTACAGTGACAAAGGAAATATCCTCAGATGTAAACTAGAAAGAAGCTTTGTTAGAAACTTCTTAGTGATGTGTCAATTCATCTCACAGAGTTACACTTATGTATCGTGGAGCAGTCCATTAACACAGTCTTTGAGGAACCTGAGAAGGGCTTCTTTATATCGCATTGAGGCCTACGCTGATAAAGGAAATTTCATCAGTTCAAAACGTGAAAGAAGCTTTCTGACATACTTCTTTCTGATCAGTGAGTTCATCTCACAGACTTATAAATTACACCTCAGGAAGCAGTTTGCTAACACTCTTTTCGTGGAAACTGCAAAGTCATATTTGGGAGCCTATAGGGGCCCATGGTGAAAAAGGAAATATCCTCACATAATAACTAGAGAGAAGCATTCTGAGAGATTGCTTTCTGATGTGTGACTTCATCACACCGAGTTCCACACTTCCCTTCTTGAAACAGTTTGCTAACATTGTTGTCTTGGATTCTGAAAGTGATTTTTGGGGGCCCATAGGGTTCCATGGTGAAAAAAAAGAGTCCTCACATAAAAACTAGAGAGAAGCCTTCTGAGACATTGGTTTCTGATATGTGACTTCATCATACAGTGTTCCACCATTCCCGTCATGTAACAGTTTGCTAACACTGTTGTCGTGGATTCTGCAAAGTGATATTTTGGAGCTCATTGAGGACTATGGTGAAAAAGGAAATATCCTCAGATGAAAACTGGAAAGAAGCCTTCTGAGAAATGGCATTGCCATGTGTGAATGCAACTCACATCGTTACACATTTCTCTTCAGTTATCAGTTTGTTAACACAGTTTTCTGGTAATCTGCAATTAGATACTTCATAGCGCAATGAAGCTTACGGTGACAAAGGAAATATCATCAAATGAAAACTAGAAAGAAGCTTTCGTAGAAACTTCTTGGTGATGTGTGAATTCAACTCAGAGAGTTACACCTATGTATCGTGGAGCAGTACATTAACACTGTCTTTGAGGAACCTGAGAAGGGTTTCTTTGGAGAGCATTGAGGCCTACGGTGAGAAAGGAAATTTCATCATTTCAAAACGTGAAAGAAGCTTTCTGAGTAAGTTCTTTCTGATCAGTGAGTTCATCTCACAGACTTACAACTTAGATCTCAGGAACAGTTTGCTAACACTCTTGTCGTGGAAACTGCAAAGTGATATTTGGGAGCCCATAGGGGCCCATGGTGAAAAAGGAAATATCCTCACATAATAACTAGAGAGAAGCTTTCTGAGAGATTGCTTTCTGATGTGTGAGTTCATCACACTGAGTTCCACCCTTCCCTTCTTGGAACAGTTTGCTAACACTGTTGTCGTGGATTCTGCAAAGTGATATTTGGGAGCCCATAGGGGCCCAGGGGGAAAAAGGAAGTATCCTCACATAAAAACTAGAGAGAAGCTTTGTGAGAGATTGCTTTCTGATGTGTGACTTCATCACACAGAGTTCCACCCTTCACATCTTGTAACAGTTTGCTAACACTGTTGTCGTGAATTCTGCAAAGTGATATTTCGGAGCTCATTGAGGGCTATGGTGAGAAAGGAAATATCCTCAGATTGAAACTGGAAAGAAGCCTTCTGAGAAACTGCATTGCCATTTGTGAATGCAACTCAGAGAGTTACACGTTTCTCTTCCGTGATCAGTTTGTTAACACAGCTTTCCGGAAATCTGCAATTAGATACTTCATAGCGCAATGAAGCTTACGGTGACAAAGGAAATATCCTCAGATGAAAACTAGAAAGAAGCTTTCTTAGAAAGTTCTTGGTGATGTGTGAATTCATCTCACAGACTTACACTTATGTTTCGTGGAGCAGTCCATTAACACTGTCTTTGAGGAACCTGAGAAGGGCTTCTTTGGATCGCATTGAGACCTACGCTGATAAAGGAAATTTCATCAGTTCAAAACGTGAAAGAAGCTTTCAGAGAAACTTCTTTCTGATCAGTGGGTTCATCTAACAGACTTACTATTTAGACGTCATGAAGCAGTTTGCTAACACTCTTTTCGTGGAAATGGCAAAGTGATATTTTGGAGCCCATAGGGGCCCAAGGTGAAAAAGGAAATATCCTCACATAATAACTAGAGAAAAGCTTTCTGAGAGATTGCTTTCTGATGTGTGACTTCATCACACAGAGTTCCACTCTCTCCTCCTTGGAACAATTTGCTAACACTGTTGTCGTGGATTCTGCAAAGTGATATTTGGGAGCCCGTAGGGGCCCATGGTGAAAAAGGAAGTATCCTCACATAAAAACAAGAGAGAAGTTTTCTGAAAGATTGCTTTCAGATATGTGACTTCATCACACAGAGTTCCACCCTTCCCTTCTTCAAACAGTTTGCTAACACTGTTGTCGTGAATTCTGCAAAATGATATTTGGGAGCTCTTTGATGGCTATGGTGAAAAAGGAAATATCATCAGAATAAAACTGGAAGGAAGCCTTCTGAGAAACTGCATTGCCATATGTGAATGCAACTCACAGAGTTACACGTTTCCCTTCAGTGATCAGTTTGTTAACACAGTTTTCTGGAAATCTTCAATGAGATAATTCATAGCGCAATGAAGCTTACGGTGACAAAGGAAATATCCTCAGATGGAAACTAGAAAGAAGCTTTCTTAGAAACTTCTTGGTGATGTGTGAATTCATCTCACAGAGTTACACTTATGTTTCGTGGAGCAGTCCACTAACACTGTCTTTGAGGAACCTGAGAAGGGCTTCTTTGGATCGCATTGAGACCTACGCTGATAAAGGAAATTTCATCAGTTCAAAACGTGAAAGAAGCTTTCTGAGAAACTTCTTTCTGATCAGTGAGTTCTTCTCACAGACTTACAACTTAGACCTCAGGAAGCAGTTTGCTACCACTCCTTTTGTGGAAACTGCAAAGTGATATTAGGGAGCCCATAGGGGCCCATGGAGAAAAAGGAAGTATCCTCACATAAAAACAAGAGAGAAGTTTTCTGAGAGATTGCTTTCGGATATGTGACTTCATCACACAGAGTTCCACCCTTCCCTTCTACAACAGTTTGATAACACTGTTGTCGTGGATTCTCAAGGTGATATTTGGGAGCTCTTTGAGGGCTATGGTGAAAAAGGAGATATCCTCAGATTAATAATGGAAAGAAGCCTTCTGATAAACGGCATTGCCATGAATCAATGCAACTCACAGAGTTAAACGTTTCTCTTCAGTGATCAGTTTGTTAACACAGTTTTCTGGAAATCTGCATTTAGATACTTCATAGTGCAATGAAGCTTTCGGTGACAAAGGAAATATCCTCAGATGAAAACGAGAAAGAAGCTTTCTTAGAAACTTCTTGGTGATGTGTGAATTCATCTCACAGAGTTACACTTACGTTTCATGGGGCAGGCGCGCAACACTGTCTTTGAGGAACTTGAGAAGGACTTCTTTGAATCGCATTGAGACCTACGCTGAAAAAGGAAATTTCATGAGTTCAAAACGCGAAGGAAGCTTTCTGAGAAACTTCTTTCTGATCAGTGAGTTCATCTCACAGACTTACAACTTAGACCTCAGGAAGCAGTTTGCTAACACTCTTTTCGTGGAAACTGCAAAGTGATATTTGAGAGCCCATAGGGGCCCATGGCAAAAAACTAAATATCCTCACATAATAACTAGAGAGAAGCTTTCTGAGAGATTGCTTTCTGATGTGTGACTTCATCACACAGAGTTCCACTCTCTCCTCCTTGGAACAGTTTGCTAACACTGTTGTCGTGGATTCTGCAAAGTGATATTTGGGAGCCCGTAGGGGCCCATGGTGAAAAAGGAAGTATCCTCACATAAAAACAAGAGAGAAGTTTTCTGAAAGATTGCTTTCGGATATGTGACTTCATCACACAGAGTTCCACCCTTCCCTTCTTCGAACAGTTTGCTAACACTGTTGTCGTGAATTCTGCAAAATGATATTTGGGAGCTCTTTGAGGGCTATGGTGAAAAAGGAAATATCATCAGAATAAAACTGGAAGGAAGCCTTCTGAGAAACTGCATTGCCATATGTGAATGCAACTCACAGAGTTACACGTTTCCCTTCAGTGATCAGTTTGTTAACACAGTTTTCTGGAAATCTTCAATGAGATAATTCATAGCGCAATGAAGCTTACGGTGACAAAGGAAATATCCTCAGATGAAAACTAGAAAGAAGCTTTCTTAGAAACTTCTTGGTGATGTGTGAATTCATCTCACAGAGTTACACTTATGTTTCGTGGAGCAGTCCATTAACACTGTCTTTGAGGAACCTGAGAAGGGCTTCTTTGGATCGCATTGAGACCTACGCTGGTAAAGGAAATTTCATCAGTTCAAAACGTGAAAGAAGCTTTCTGAGAAACTTCTTTCTGATCAGTGAGTTCTTCTCACAGACTTACAAATTAGACCTCAGGAAGCAGTTTGCTATCACTCCTTTTGTGGAAACTACAAAGTGATATTAGGGAGCCCATAGGGGACCATGGAGAAAAAGGAAGTATCCTCACATAAAAACAAGAGAGAAGTTTTCTGAGAGATTGCTTTCGGATATGTGACTTCATCACAGAGAGTTCCACCCTTCCCTTCTACAAGAGTTTGATAACACTGTTGTCGTGGATTCTCAAAGTGATATTTGGGAGCTCATTGAGGGCTATGGTGAAAAAGGATATATCCTCAGATTAATAATGGAAAGAAGCATTCTGAGAAACTGCATTACTATGAGTCAATGCAACTCACAGAGTTAAACGTTTCTCTTCAGTGATCAGTTTGTTAACACAGTTTTCTGGAAATCTGCATTTAGATACTTCATAGCGCAATGAAGCTTTCGGTGACAAAGGAAATATTCTCAGAGGAAAACGAGAAAGAAGCTTTCTTAGAAACTTCTTGGTGATGTGTGAATTCATCTCTCAGAGTTACACTTATGTTTCATGGAGCAGTCCATTAACACTGACTTTGAGGAACCTGAGAAGGGCCTCTTTGGATCACATTGAGGCCTTCGCTGATAAAGGATATTTCACCAGTTCAAAACGTGAAAGAAGCTTTCCGAGGAAATTCTTTCTGATCACTGAGTTCATCTCAGAGACTTACAACTTAGACCTCAGAAAACAGTTTGCTAACACTCTTTTCGTGGAATCTGCAAAGTAATATTTGGGAGCCCATAGGGGCCCATGGTGAAAAAGGAAATATCTTCACATAATAACTAAAGAGAAGCTTTCTGAGAGATTGCTTTCTGATGTGTGACTTCATCACCCAGAGTTCCACCCTTCCCTTCTTAGAACAGTTTGCTAACACTGTTGTCGTGGATTCTGCAAAATGATATTTGTGAGCTCATTGAGCGCTATGGTGAAAAAGGAAATATCCTCAGATTAAAAAGGGAAAAAAGCCTTCTGTGAAACTGAATTGCCATGTGTGAATGCAACACACAGAGTTACACGTTTCTCTTCAGTGATCAGTTCGTTAACACATTTTTCTGGAAATGTGCAATTAGATACTTCATTACGCAATGAAGCTTACGGTGACAAAGGAAATATCCTCAGATGAAAACTAGAAGGAAGCTTTCTGAGAAACTTCTTGGTGATGTGTGACTTCATCTCAGAGAGTTAGACTTATGATTCATGGAGCAGTCCATTAACACTGTCTTTGAGGAACCTGAGAATGGCTTCTTTGGATCGCATTGAGGCCTAGGATGATAAAAGAAATTTCATCAGTTCAAAACGTGAAAGAAGATTTCTGAGAAACTTCTTTCTGATAAGTGAGTTCATCACACAGACTTACACCTTAGACCTCAGGAAGCTGTTTGCTAAGACTCTTCTCGTGGAAACTGCAGAGTGATATTTGGGAGCCCATAGGGGACCATGGTGAAAAATTAAGTATCCTCACATAATAACTAGAGAGGAGCTTTCTGAGAGATTACTTTCTGGTGTGTGACTTCATCACACCGAGTTCCACCCTTCCCTTCTTGGAACAGTTTGATAACACTGGTGTCGTGGATTCTGCAAATTGATATTTGGGAGCTCATTGAGGGCTAAGGTGAAAAAGGAAATATCCTCAGATTAAAACTGGAAAGAAGCCTTCTGAGAAACTGCATTGCCATGTGCGAATGCAACCCACAGCTTTACACGTTTCTCTTTAGTGATCAGTTTGTTAACACAGTTTTCTGGAAATCTGCAATGAGATACTTCATAGCGCAATGAAGCTTACGGTGACAAGGAAATATCCTCAGATGAAAACTAGAAAGAAGCTTTCTTAGAAACTTCTTGGGGATGTGTGAATTCATCTCTCAGTGTCACACTTATGTTTCATGGAGTAGTCCCTAACACTGTCTTTGAGGAACCTGAGAAGGGCTTCTTTGGATCGCATTGAAGCCTACGCTGATAAAGGAAATTTCATCAGTTCAAAACGTGAAAGAAGCTTTCTGAGAAACTTCTTTCTGATCAGTGAGCTCATCTCACAGACTTACACCTTAGACCTCAGGAAGCAGTTTGCTAACATTCTTTTCGTGGAAAATGTAAAGTGATATTTGGGAGCCCATAGGTGCCCATGGTGAAAAAGGAAATATCCTCACATATTAACTAGAGAGAAGCTTTCTGAGAGATTGCTTTCTGATGTGTGACTTCATCACACAGAGTTCCACCCTTCCCTTCTTGGAACAGTTTGCTAACACTGTTGTCGTGGATTCTGCAAAGTGATATTTGGGAACCCATAGGGGCCCATGGTGAAAAAGGACGTATCGTCATATAATAACTAGAGCGAAGCGTTCTGATATATTGCTTTCCGATATGTGACTTCATCTCACAGAGTTCCACCCTTCTCTTCTTGGAACAGTTTGCTAACACTGTTGTCGTGCATTCTGCAAAGTGATATTTGGGAGCTCATTGAGGGCTATGGTGAAAAAGGAAATATCCTCAGATTAAAACTGGTAAGAAGCCTTCCGAGAAACTGCATTGCCATGTGCGAATGCAACCCACAGCTTTACACGTTTCTCTTCAGTGATCAGTTTGTTAACACAGTTTTCTGGAAATCTGCATTTAGATACTTCATAGCGCAATGAAGCTTTCGGTGAGAAAGGAAATATCCTCCGATGAAAACTAGAAAGAAGCTTTGTTAGAAACTTCTTGGTGAGGTGAGAATTCAACTCACAGAGTTACACTTATGTTTCGTGGAGCAGTGCAGTCCATTAACACTGTCTTTGAGGAACCTGAGAAGGGCTTCTTTGGATCGCATTGAGGCCAACGCTGATAAAGGAAATTTCATCAGTTCAAAACGTGAAAGAAGCTTTCTGAGAAACTTCTTTCTGATCAGTGAGTTCATCTCACAGACTTAGAGCTTAGACCTCAGAAAGCAGTTTGCTAACATTCTTTTCGTGGAAATAGCAAAGTGTAATTTGGGAGCCCATAGGGGCCCATGGTGAAAAAGGAAATATCCTCACATAATAACTGAGAGAAGCTTTCTGAGAGATTGCTTTCTGATGTGTGACTTCATCACACAGAGTTCCACCCTTCCCTTCTTGAAACAGTTTGCTAACACTGTTCTCGTGGATTCCACAAAGTGATATTTGGGAGCCCATTGAGGCCTACGGTGTAAAAGGAAGTATCCTCACATAAAAACTAGAGAGAAGCTTTCGGAGAGACTGTTTTCTGATCTGTGACTTCATCACACTGAGTTCCACCCTTCCCTTCTTGGAACTGTTTGCTAACACTGTTGTCGTGGACTTTGCACAGTATTATTTGGGAGCTCATTGAGGGCTATGGTGAAAAAGGAAATATCCTCAGATTAAAACTTGAGAGAAGCCTTCAGAGAAACTGCATTGCTATGTGTGATTGCAACTCACAGAATTACATGTTTCTCTTCAGTGAGCAGTTTCTTAACACAGTTTTCTGGAAATCTGCATTTAGATAATTCATAGCGCATTGAAGCATACGTTTACAAAGGAAATATCCTCAGATGAAAACTAGAACGAAGCTTTCTTACAAACTTCTTGGTGATGTGTGAATTCACCTCACAGAGTTACACTTATGTTTCGTGGAGCAGTCCCTTAACACTGTCTTTGAGGAACCTGAGAAGGGTTTCTTTTGATCGCATTGAGGCCTACGGTGATAAAGGAAATTTCATCAGTTCAAAAGGTGAAAGAAGCTTTCTGAGAAACTTCTTTCTGATCAGTGAGTTCATCTCACAGACTTACAACTTAGACCTCAGGAAGCAGTTTGCTAATACTCTTTTCGTGGAAACTGTAAAGTGATATTAGGGAGCCCCTAGGGTCCCATAGTTAAAAAGGAAATATCCTCACATAAGGACTAGAGAGAAGATTTCTGAGAGATTGCTTTCTGATGTGTGACTTCATCACACCGAGTTCCACCCTTCCCCTCTTGGAAGAGTTGGCTAACACTGTTGTCATGGATTCTGCAGAGAGATATTTGGAAGCCCATAGGGGCCCATGGTGAAAAAGGAAGTAGCCACACATAAGAACTAGAGGGAAGTATTCTGAGAGATTGCTTTCTGATATGTGACTTCATCACACACAGTTCCACCCTTGTCTTCTTGGAACAGTTTGCTAACACTGTTGTCGTGGATTCTACAAAGTGATATTTGGGAGCCCATAGAGGCCTATGGTGTAAAAGGAAGTATCCTCACATAAAAACTAGAGAGAAGCTTTCGGAGAGATTGTTTTCTGATGTGTGACTTCATCACACTGAGTTCCACACTTCCCTTCCTGGAACAGTTTGCTAACACTGTTGTCGTGGACTCTGCACCGTGATATTTGGGAGCTCATTGAGGGCTATGGTGAAAAAGGAAGTATCCTCACATAATAACTAGGGAGAAGCTTTCTGAGAGATTGGATTCTGATATGTGACTTCATCACACAGAATTCCACCCTTCCCTTCTTGGAACAGTTTGCTAACACTGTTGTCGTGGATTCTGCAAAGTGATATTATGGAGCTCATCGAGGGCTATGGTGAAAAAGGAAATATCCTCACATTAAAACTTGAAAGAAGCCCTCTGAGAAACTGCATTGCCATGTGTGAATGCAACTCGCAGAGTTACACGTTTCTCTTCAGTGATCAGTTTGTTAACACAGTTTT
Organism: Rhinopithecus roxellana; assembly: GCF_007565055.1. Classification (NCBI taxonomy): domain Eukaryota; kingdom Metazoa; phylum Chordata; class Mammalia; order Primates; family Cercopithecidae; genus Rhinopithecus; species Rhinopithecus roxellana. The sequence goes on from NC_044563.1 coordinate 83,524,078, forward strand.
CTGCAAATCTGTATTTAGATACTTCATAGCGCAATGAAGCTTACGGTGACCAAGAAAATATCCTCAGATGAAAACTGGAAAGAATTTTTCCTCGAAACTTCTTATTGATGTGTTGGTATAGGCCATGCAGGAGAGGGACGACCCGGACCCTGATCGCATAAGGCTGCTCCTGAGCAAGGCTCAGAGCCCTCTGGATGTTGGCAAGGCCACTTCCAAGGTCTGTGCAGCAGGTGGCGCTTGTGGGCTCTTCTGTATCTCTGGAATAAGCTATGCTATTTTGCTTTGCATTTCTTTCATCATTTATATGTGGACAACTATTGGAAGGGATTCACGGTGAGGTCTGGGGAGTGTTACTCATTCGGTAATAGTACTGCCCACCCCCACTCCAGATCTTGGAAAATGGGGCAATACCCATGAGCTGGAAAGATAGAAGAAAAATCTTACCACATTACCCTCGGAAAATTTGGCCCTGGGCCTGTCCCTACAATATGGGTTAATGGCCGGTGGGGGTATGTGATGGGAACACATAAGGGAAAAAAGGAAATATGGTATTCCCATAAAGGCAAAAATTCTATGCAAAATTTGTCATGGTTAAGCTCCCAACTTATTTCATATTCTGAGAATTATATAAATGGTGAAAAAATGGCGTAAATAGATGGCAGGTTAATTCTATGAAAAGATTTGAGTTTGTGGGACACAGTAAGATGACAAGGATATTAAATTTGGTGCCCTAAACAAAAATGAAAAGTTAAATACTAAAATTAGAAAAAAGAAAAATTGTTATACATAGTCATATAATCAATGTTAAAGTATTACCTTGCACTTAATAGAGACTGCTGTGCCAGTTCTAAGCCTATAACCAATTGTGCTGCTATAATTGTCCCTACGACCAATTCCTCAGAGATCACACAATGGTCCCGTCTAGCACCTGTAACCGCAAGAGCCACCAAGTCTGATATAGGACTTTGTTATGTTAACCATTAAGAATGTTTATTCCCCAAAAAGGTAACCAAGGAAAGAAGAACAAACTGACCATCCATGAAGAGAACGGTTCTCGATGAACTTCTGAGAATATCCTGATAATCTATATATAATTATGTAATCGCCTGATGCTCTGCTGATTGAAAATTTTTCTATAAGATACTATAAAAGCCTGTAGTAAAAATCATTCAGGGCTGTCAGCCTTTTGCTGGTCTGCAGTCTTGTCTGTGTTCTCTTGCATGTTGTGTCTGGTGTCTTTATTGTCTCTCGCCGCATTGCTTCTCCCCTTTGGGGTACCTTGGTCACGCTAGGGCTGGACCCCGGCAATGTGTGAATTCATCTCACAGAGTTACTCTTAAGTTTCATGGAGCAGTCCATTAACACTGTCTTTGAGGAACCCGAAAAGGGCTTCTTTGGATCGCATTGAGGCTATCGCTGACAAAGGAAATTTCATCAGTTCAAAAGGTGAAAGAAACATGCTGAGAAACTTCTTTCTGATCAGTGAGTTCATCTCACAGACATATACCTTAGAACTCAGGAAACAGTTTGCTAACACTCTTTTCGTGGAAACTGCACAGTGATATTTGGGAGACCATAGGGGCCCATGGTGAAATAGGAAATATCCTCACATAACAACTAGAAAGAAGCTTTCTGAGAGACTGCTTTCTGATGTGTGACTTCATCACACAGAGTTCCACCCTTCCCTTCTTGGAACAGTTTGCTAACACTGTTGTCGTGGATTCTGCAAAGTGATATTTGGGAGCTCATTGAGGGCTATGGTGAAAAAGGCAATATCCTCAGATTAAAACTGGAAAGAAGCCTTATGAGAAACTGCATTGCCATGTGTGAATGCATCTCACAGAGATACACGTTTCTCTTCAGTGATCAGTTTGTTAACACAGTTTTCTGGTAATCTGCAATTAGATACTTCATAGCGCAACGAAGCTTACGGTGACAAAAGAAATATCCTCAGATGAAAACGAGAAAGAAGCTATCTGAGAAAATTCTTGGTGATGTGTGAATTCATCTCACAGAGTTACACTTATGTTTCGTGGAGCATTCCATTAACACTGTCTTTGAGGAACCTGAGAAGGGCTTCTTTGGATCGCATTGAGGCCTATGCTGATAAAGGAAATTTCATCAGTTCATAAAGTGAAAGAAACTTTCTGAGAAACTTCTTTGTGATCAGTGAGTTCATCTCACCGACTTACAACTTAGACCTCAGGAAGCAGTTTGCTAACACTCTTTTCGTGGGAACTGCAAAGTGATATTTGGGAGCCCATAGGGTCCAATGGTGAAAAAGGAAATATCCTCACATAATAACTAGAGAGAAGCTTTCTGAGAGATTGCTTTCTGATGTGTGACTTCATCACGCAGAGTTCCACCCTTCCCTTCTTGAAACAGTTTGCTAACACTGTTGTCGTGGATTCTGCAAAGTGATATTTGGGAGCCCATAGGGGCCCATGGTGAAAAAGGAAGTATCCTCACAAAATAACTAGAGAGAAGCTTTCTGAGAGATTGCTTTGTGATATGTGACTTCATCACACAGAGTTCCACCCTTCCCTGCTTGGAACAGTTTACTGACACTGTTGTTGGGGATACTTCAAAGTGATATTTGGGAGCTCATTGAGGGCTATGGTGAAAAAGGAAATATCCTCAGATAAAAGTGGAAAGAAGCCTTCTGAGAAACTGCATTGCCATGATTGAATGCAACTCACAGAGTTACACGTTTCTCTTCAGTGAACAGTTTGTTAACACAGTTTTCTGGGAATCTGCAATTAGATACCACATAGCGCAATGAAGCTTACGGTGACAAAGAAAATATCCCCAGATGAAAACGAGAAAGAAACTTTCTTAGAAACTTTTTGTGATGTGTGAATTCATCTCACAGAGTAACACTTATGTTTCATGGAGCAGTCCATTAACACTGTATTTGAGGAAACAGAGAAGGGCTTTCTTGGATCGCATTGAGGCCTACGCTGATAAAGGAAAATTCATCAGTTCAAAACGTGAAAGAAGCTTTCTGAGAAACTTCGTTGTGATGTGGGAATTCACGCACAGGGTTACAGCTTAGTCCTCAAGAAGCAGTTTGATAACACTGTTTTTGTGGAAACTGAAAAGTGATCTTTGGGAGCCCATAGGGGCCCAGGGTGAAAAAGGACATATCCTCAGATAATAAGTAGAGAGAAGCTTTCTGAGAGATTGCTTTCTGATGTGTGACTTCATCACACAGAGTTCCACACTTCCCTTCCTGGAACAGTTTGCTAACACTGTTGTCGTGGATTCTGCAAAGTGATATTTGGGAGCTCATGGAGGGCATTGGTGAAAAAGGAAATATCCTCAGATCAAAACTGGAAAGAAGCCTTCTGAGAAACTGCATTGCGATGTGTGAATGCAACTCACAGAGATAAACGTTTCTCTTCAGTCATCAGTTTGCTAACACAGTTTTCTGGAAATCTGCAGTGGAATACTTGTTAGCAAAATGAAGCTGACGGTGACAAAGGAAATATCCTCAGATTAAAACTAGAACGAAGCTTTCTTAGACACTTCTTGGTGATGTGTGAATTCATCTCACAGAGTTTCACTTTTGTTGAGCAGTCCATTATCACTGTCTTTGAGGAATCTGAGAAGGGTTTCTATGGATCGCATTGAGGCCTACGCTGAGAAAGAAAATATCAAAAGTTCAAACCGTTAAAGAAGTTTTCTGAGAAACTTCTTTGTGATCTGTGAATTCACCTCACAGTGTTACAGCTTAGTCCTCTGGAAGCAGTTTGCTAACACTCTTTTCGCGGAATCTGCAAAGTGATTTTTGGGAGCCCATGGTGTAACATGGTGAAAAAGGAAATATCTTCAGATAACAACGAGAGAGAAGCTTTCTGAGAGATTGCTTTCTGATGTGTGACTTCATCACACAGAGTTCCACCCATCCTTCTTGGAAGAGTTTGCTAACACTGTTGTCGTGCATTCTGCAAAGTGATATTTGGGAGCTCATGGAGGCAATGGTGAAAAAGGAAATATCCTCAGATCAAAACTGGAAAGAAGCCTTCTGAGAAACTGCATTGCGATGTGTGAATGCAACTCACAGAGTTACAAGTCTCTCTTCAGTCATCGGTTTGCTAACACAGTTTTCGGGAAACCTGCAAAGGTATACTTCTTAGCGCAATGATGCTTATGGTGACAAAGGAAATATCCTCAGATGAAAACTAGAAAGAAGCTTTCCTAGACATTCTTGGTGATGTGTGAATTCATCTCACAGAGTTACACTTATGTTTCGTGGAGGAGTCCATTAACACTGTCTTTGAGGTACCTGAGAAGGGATTCTTTTTTTCGAATTGAGGCCTACGCTGAGGCAGGAAATATCATCAGTTCAACACGAGAAAGAAGCTTTCTGAGAAACTTCTTTGTGATCTGTGAATTCACCTCACGGAGTTACAGCTTAGTCCTCAGGAAGCAGTTTGCTAACATTCTTTTCGTGGAATCTGCAAAGTGATCATTTCGAGCCCATAGGGGCTCATGGTGAAAAAGGAAATATCCTCAGATAATAACAAGAGAGAAGCTTACTGAGAGATTGCTTTCTGATGTGTGACTTCATCACACAGAGTTCCACCCTTCCCTGCTTGGAACAGTTTGCAAACACTGTTGTCGTGGATTCTGCAAAGTGATATTTGGGAGCTCCTGGAGGGCAAAGGTGAAAAAGGAAATATCCTCAGATCAAAACGGGAAAGAAGCCTTCTGAGAAACTCCATTGCGATGTGTGAATGCAACTCACAGAGTTACACGTTTCTCTTCAGTCATCAGTTTGTTAACACAGTTTTCTGGAAATCTGCAGTGGGATATTTCTTAGCTAATGAAGCTTATGGTGACAAAGGAAATATCCTCAGATGAAAACTAGAAAGATGCTTTCTTAGAAACTTCTTGCTGATGTGTGAATTCATCGCACAGAGTTACACTTATGTTTTGTTGAGCAGACCATTATCACTGTAATTGAGGAAACTGAGAAGGGTTTCTTTGGATAGCATTGAGGCCTACGCTGAAAGGAAATATCATCAGTTCAAATCGGGAAAGACGCTTTCGGAGAAACGTCTTTGTGATCTGTGAATTCACGTCACAGTGTTACAGCTTAGTCCTCACGAAGCAGTTTACTAACACTCTTTTCGTGGAATCTGCAAAGTGATCTTTGGGATACCATAGGGGCCCATGTTGAAAAAGGAAATATCCTCAGATAATAACTAGAGAGAAGCTTTCTGAGAGGTTGCTTTCTGATGTGTGACTTCATCGGACAGAGTTCCACCCTTCCCTTCTTGGAGCAGGTTGCTAACATTGTTGTCGTGGATTCTGCAAAGTCATATTTGGGAGCTAATGGAGGTAATGGTGAAAAAGAAATATCCTCAGATCAATACTGGAAAGACGCCTTCTCAGAAACTGCATTGCGATGTGTATATGCAACTCACAGAGTTACACGTCTCTCTTCAGTCATCAGTTTGCTAACACAGTTTTCTGGAAATCGGAAAACGGATACTTCTTAGCGCAATGAAGCTTACGGTGACAAAGGAAATATGCTCAGATGAAAAGTAGAAAGAAGCTTTCTTAGACACTTCTTGGTGATGTGTGAATTCATCTAACAGAGTTCCACTTATGTTTCATGGATGAGTTCATTAACACTGTCTTTGAGGAAACTGAGAAGTTTTTCTTTGGATCGCATTGAGTCCTATGCTGAGAAAGGAAATATCATCAGTTCAAAACGTGAAGGAAGCTTTCTGAGAAACGTCTTTGTGTCTGGGAATTCACCGCACAGAGTTACAGCTTAGTCCTCCGGAAACCGTTTACTAACACTCTTTTCGTGGAAACTGTAAAGTGATCTTTGGGAGCCCGTAGGGTCCCATGGTGAAAAAGGAAATATCCTCAGATAATAACTAGAGAGCAGCTTTCTGAGAGATTGCTTTCTGATGTGTGACTTCATCACACAGAATTCCACCCTTCCCTTCTTGGAACATTTTGCCAACACTGTTGTCGTGGGTTCTCCTAAGTGATATTTAGGAACTCATGCAGGGGAGTGGTGAAAAAGGAAATATCCTCAGATCAAAACTGGAAAGAAGCCTTCTGAGAAACTGCATTGCGATATGTGAATGCATCTCACAGAGTTACACGTTTCTCTTCAGTCATCAGTTTGCTAAGACAGTTTTCTGGAAATCTGCAATGGGATACTTCTAAGCGCAACGAAGCTTATGGTGACAAAGGAAATATCCTGAGATAAAAATTAGAAAGAAGCTTTCTTAGACACTTCTTGGTGATGTGTGAATTCATCTCACAGAGTTCCAGTTATTTTTCATGGAGCATCCATTATCACTGTTTTGAGGAACCAGAGAAGGGTTTCTCTGGATCGCATTGAGGCCTAGGCAGAGAAACAAAATATCATCAGTTCAAAACGTGAAAGAAGTTTTCTGAGAAACTTCTTTGTGATCTGTTAATTCACCTCACAGAGTTACAGCTTTGTCTTCAGGAAGCAGTTTGCTAACACTCCTTTCGTGGAATCTGCAAGGTGACTTTTGAGAATCCATAAGGGTCCATGGTGAATAAGGAAATCTCCTCAGATAAAAACTAGAGAGAAGCTTTCTGAGAGATTGCTTTCTGATGTGTGACTTCATCACACAGAGTTCCACCCTTCCCTACTTGGAACAGGTTGCAAAAACTGTTGTCGTGGATTCTACAAAGTGATATTTTGGAGCTCATGGAGGGCAATGGAGAAAAATAAACTATCCTCATATCAAAACTGGAAAGAAGCCTTCTGAGAAACTGCATTGCGATGTGTGAATGCAACTCACAGAGTAACTCGTTTCTCTTCAGTCATCAGTTTGCTAATACAGTTTTCTGGAAATCTGCGATGGGCAACTTCTTAGTGCAATGAAGCTTACGGTGACAACGGAAATATTCTCAGATGAAAAATAGAAAGAACCTTTCTTAGACACTTCTTGGTGATGTGTGAATTCATCTGACAGAGTTCCTCTTATGTTTCGTGGAGCAGTCCATTAACACTGTCTTTGAGGAACCTGAGAAGGAACTCTTTGGATCGCAGGGATGACTATGCTGAGAAAGAAAATATCATCAGTTCAAAACGTGAAAGAAGCTTTCTGAGAATCTTCTTTGTGATCTCTAAATTCACATCACAGAGTTACAGCTTAGTCCTCAGGAAGCAGTTTCTAACACTCTTTTCGTGGAATCTGAAAAGTGATCTTTGGGAGCCCATAAGGGCCTATGGTGAAAAAGGAAATATCCTCAGATAATAGCTAGAGAGAAGCTTTCTGAGAGATTGCTTTCTGATGTTTGAATTCATCACACAGAGATCCACCCTTCCCTTATTGGAACAATTTGCTACCAGTGTTGTCGTGGATTCTGCAAAGTGATATTTGGGAGCTCATGGAGGGCAATGGTGAAAAAGGAAATATCCTCAGGTCAGAACTGGAAAGAAGCCTTCCGAGAAACTGCATTGCGATGTGTGAACGCAACTCACAGTGTTACACGTTTCTCTTCAGTCATCAGTTTGTTCACACAGTTCTCTGGAAATCTGCAAAGGGATACTTCTTAGCGCAAAGAAGCTTAGGGTGACAAAGGATATATCCTCACATGAAAACTAGAAAGAAGGTTTTTTAAACACTTCTTGGTGATGTGTGAATTCATCTCAGAGAGTTCCACTTATGTTTCGTGGAGCAGTCCATTAACACTTTCATTGAGGAACTTGAGTAGGGCTTCTTTGGATCGCATTGAGGCCTACGCTGATAAAGGAAATTTAATCAGTAGAAAACGTGAAACAAGCTTTCTGAGAAACTTCTTTGTGATCAGTGAGTTTATCTAACAGAATCACAACTGAGACCTCAGGAAGCAGTTTGCTAACACTCTTTTCGTGGAAACTGCAAAGTGATATATGGGAGCCCTTAGGAGTTCGTGGTGAAAAAGGAAATATCCTCACATAATAACTAGAGAGAAGTTTTCTGAGAGATTGCTTTCTGATGTGTGACTTCATCACACAGATTTCCACCCTTCCCATCTTGGAACAGTTTGCCAACACTGTTGTCGTGGATTCAGCAAAGTGATATTTGGGAGCCCATAGGAGCCCATGGTGAAAAAGGAAGTATCCTCACATAATAATTAGAAAGAAGCTTTCTGAGAGATTGCTTTCTGATATGTGACTTCATCACACAGAGTTTCACACATCCCTTCTTGAAACACTTTCCTAACACTGTTGTCGTGGATTCTGCAAAGTGATATTTGGGAGCTCATTGAGGGCTATGGTGAAAAAGGAAATATCCTTAGATTAAAACCGGAAGGAAGCCTTCTGAGAAACTGCATTGCCATGTGTGAATGCAACTCACAGAGTTACACGTTTCTCTTCAGTGATCAGTTTGTTAACACAGTTTTCTGAAAATCTGCAATTAGATACTTCATAGTGCAATGAAGCTTAAGGTGACAAAGGAAATATCCTCAGATGAAAATTAGAAAGAAGCTTTCTGAGAAACTTCTTGGTGATGTGTGAATTCATCTCACAGAGTTTCACTTATGTTTCGTGGAGCAGTCCATTAACACTGTCTTTGAGGAACCTGAGAAGGGCTTCTTTGGATCGCATTGAGGCGTACGCTGATAAAGGAAATTTCATCAGTTCATAACGGGAAGGAAGCTTTCTGAGAAACTTCTTTCTGATCTGTGAGTTCATCTCACAGACTTCCAACTTAGACCTCAGGAAGCAGTTTGCTAACACTCTTTTCGAGGAAACTGCCAAGTGATATTTGGGAGCCCATAGGGTCCCATGGTGAAAAAGAAAATATCCTCACATAATAACTAGAGAGAAGCTTTCTGAGAGATTGCTTTCTGATGTGTGACTTCATCACCCAGATTTCCACCCTTCCCTTCTTGAAACAGTTTGCTAACACTGTTGTCGTGGATTCTGCAAAGTGATATTTGGGAGCCCATAGGGGCCCATGGTGAAAAAGGAAGTATCCTCACATAAAAACTAGAGAGAAGCTTTCTGAGAGATTGCTTTCCGAGATGTGACTTCATCACTCAGATTTCCACACTTCCCTTCTTGAAACACTTTGCTAACACTGTTGTCGTGGATTCTGCAAAGTGATATTTGGGAGCTCATTGAGGGCTATGGTGAAAAAGGAAATATCCTCAGATTAAAACAGGAAGGAATCCTTCTGAGAGACTGCATTGCCATGTGTGAATGCAACTCACAGAGTTACACGTTTCTCTTAAGTCATCAGCTTGCTAACAGTTTTCTGGAAATCTGCAGTGGGATTATTCTTACCGTAATGAAGCTTACGGTGACAAAGGAAATATCCTCAGATGAATACTAGCAAGAAGCTTTCTTAGACACTTCTTGGTATGTGTGAATTCATCTCACAGTGTTCCACATGTGTCGTGGAGAAGACCATTAACACTGTCTTTGAGGAACCTGAGAAGGGTTTCTTTGGATCGCATTGAGGCCTACGCTGAGAAAGGAAATATCATCAGTTCAAAACCTGAAAGAATCTCTCTGAGAAACTTCTTTATGAACTGGGAATTCACACACAGGGTTACAACTTACTTCTCAGGAAGCAGTTTTTGAACACTCTTTTCGTGGAATCTGCAAAGAGATCTTTGGGAGCCCACGGGGGCCCATGGTGAAAAAGGAAATATCCTCAGATAATAACTAGAGAGAAGCTTTCTGAGGAATTCCTTTCTGATGTGTGACTTCATCAGATAGAGTTCCACCGTTCCCTTCTTGGAACAGTATGCTAACACTGTTGTAGTGGATTCTGCAAAATGATATTGGGAGCTCACGTGGGGGAATGATGAAAAAGGAAATATCCTCAGATCAAAACTGGAAAGAATCCTTCTGCGAAACTTCATTGCGATGTGTGAATGCAAGTCACAGAGTTACACGTTTCTCTTCAGTCATCCGTTTGCTAACACAGTTTTCTGAAAATCTGCAATGGGATACTTCTTAGTGCAATGAAGCTGACCGTGACAAAGGAAATATCCTAAGATGAAAACTAGAAAGAAGCTTCATAAGACACTTCTTGGTGATGTGTGAATTCATCTCACAGAGTTCCACTTATGTTTCATGGAGCAGTTCAGTATCACTGCCTTTGAGGCCCCTGAGAAGGGTTTCTTTGGGTCATATGGAGTTCTACGCTGAGAACGAAAATATCATCAGTTCAAAACGTGAAAGAAGCTTTCTGAGAAACTTCTTTGTGATCTGTGAATTCACCTCACAGAAGTTACAGCTTCGTCCTCAAGGAGCAGTTTCTAACACT